>NW_026945512.1:12500-20000 GCF_034702125.1 Engraulis encrasicolus | reverse complement strand
AGTTCCAAGCAAACGAAAGATTGGTGAATTTGGACAGCACACTAAGATTATACACTATATTACCAAAGGTATGCGCTCAACTTGGCGTATTTCTAACCCATAGGGTTCAATGTGATATCGGTCTGCCTTGTGCTGCTATTACAGCTTCAATTCAACTGGGAAGGCTGTTCAAAAGTATGAGGAGTGCGTTTATAGAATTGAAGAGCTCTTTTCCAAAACGCTATATCCACCATTTTTGACTTTTTGCATTTTAATATTGGAATTGACTGTTAAGAAGTCCTATCATCTATGTGTGAATTCTTGCTGTTCAAATGTTTTGAGAACATACCTTTTAAACCTCTATAAAATTCATTTTGCAATGCAATTCAATGGAATGCCCAATACAAAAATGTCAATTTCCCAACATTCTATGAAATGGATATATCTCATTTTGGAAAAGAGCTCTTCAATTGTTTTGCCATTCTTCCCAAAGCACATTGGTGAGGTCACACACTCATGTTGTTTGAGGACTGGCTCTTATGGCTCGTTCAAAAAGTCGAGAATCCCAAGAAAGCCGACCTAAAACCTCGGGAAAGTGGGTGTGAACATTTGGTGACGCAATGTCAGATCGATAATTATCGAGGTTGGTCTCAGACGGAAGTATACAACAACGAGTTCCCGAGCTTGTGTTTGGTGTGACGACACACGCATCATCAACGTGGCGCCCATGCATGCAAATGGCATGTAAACAGTATCATAAATGCTAAATATCATCTTGTAATCACTATCAACAACACCAGTTAATGTCATTCAATTGCAGATGTACATATGTCAGTAATGCTGGTCTCTGACTATTTAATTTAGCTTACTTCAGCTAAAATGATATGTCGTGGATGTGGAGGCTCAAGTGGAGGTGAAAAAAAGAAAAGAGGACCAAAACAAAACAGGCATGATTCCGGGATCAGTGGCGTTCATGCGACAAACTCCAGAACTCGGTTGTCATGTGAGCAGTGTCGTCAGCTGTCTCGAGAGGTCCCGAGCCCGTGAACACTGTAAAAAGAGACACAATGGAAATGCATAAAAAAATTGAGGCGATTTATTACGCGTAAAAATATTAAACAAAATTTTCCCCACGTTATTATTAAGCAAATAATCTAAATATTCTTTGCAAAATAACGTTAAATAATTGTGCACTTTTCCCTGTGTCCTTGAATAAATCAGGCAAAATTCTGAAAAAATCAAGGAAATTTCCTCATTTCAATTGGAAGTATTCCCTCAATTATATCACGTGTAATATTGTCGCCTCAATTTTATTGGACATTTTTGCATGAATAAATTATGACAAATTTCAAATAAATCAAGGAACTTTCCTCATTTCAATTGGAAGGATTCCCTCCATTATATCACGTGTAATATTGTCGCCTCAATTTTATTGGACATTTTTGCATGAATAAAATATGTCAAATTACAAATAAATCAAGGAACTTTCCTCATTTCAATTGGAAGGATTCTCTCCATTATATCATGTGTAATATTGTCGCCACAATTTTATTGGACATTTTTGCACGAGTTAATCCTGCAAAATAATCAGATTTCTCCGTAATGGAGACATGGAGCAATATTTTCCACATAGCAATTGAGGCCAAAGCTCTAATCAACTTTGCATTCATATCTATTACAAGTATAATGTGGTTAACAATCAATAAAACATCACCAAGTGGTTTCGATGAGTACATCCATTTTATTATTTAAAAAAAACCCATAAAAACAATGGTGTGCACATAGTATCGTAATTATCAGTTTATTATCAACTGTCAAAGCATTGTCATGGCCAAAAAACAAAAAAGATCCTACTTCAGCTGTCAGTTGCATCCCTTAGTGACATTTTGTAGGCCAGCCAAGTCCTCGACTCCCTCTAGTATGTGTCTTTTCCTCACACTGTGGAGCAAAGACAAAGACAAAGGCAAAGACATTTTCAGTTAAAAAAAGAAAAAAGGAATGGAAATCCAGACACACCACTCTCCACTACTAACTCCATTTTACATTACATTGCACTTAGCTGACCCTTTCATTTATTCAAAGCGACTTACAACTATTATTTTTCAGGGTATTGGTTACAGTCCCTGGAGCAATGTGGGGTTAGGTGCCTTGCTAAAGGGCACTTCAGCCATGGATGTAGATGTAGGGAGAGGTCAGGGGGGATTTGAACCGGCAACCCCTAGATTGAAAGACCAACTCTCTAACCACTAGGCCACTGCCCCATATAGGGGCAGCCATGGTTAGGGCGTTGGACTGTAGATCACAGGGTTACAGATTCAGTACCTACTCTTACCAACTCCTGCCTCCCTCCATGGCTGAAGAGCTCTTGAGGAAAGCATCTATCCCCACACTACAATTTTGATTAAAGTGTAATGTAATGCAATGTATTATCGTCCATTTTCCACAGAATTTCCCAACACTATTTATCAATAAAGAGGACTCCCAATAGGACTCCCTTGCAAAAGGAGGAATGTACATATTCAATATTATCAAGTGTCCGCAAAGCGCACAGATCAACTGAGGACACCAGCTATCCCTGTCAAAAGTTAATTGTAGGCCTACTTACTGTAATGTCTTCACCATCAGGTGCCCATTCAGATCTGCTGTCAGAGGACTCCTGATCCAGGTTCTGTTGTGTAAAAATTAAAGACATCTTGAATGAAGTTCTTTTGGTGAGATAGTAAAACACAGAAACAACTGGACTGGCATTGGCGCTCATTCATTCGGACAAAGCACAAGTCCGTCAGGATACATAGACACACCAATATTGATGGATTTTTACAAGTGTTAAGACAGTAAATAGTGCTTACATTAATTCCACCACCATCGTCTGCATTCTCAGTGTGGCCATCAGGGCTGTGGTCTGAAGAAGCCAGATTCCAGAGAGAGAGAGTGAGTCGGAGCCGCCCAGAGTCTTTATAAGGCTCTCAATTAGAGATGATTGGCCCCCTATCGCTCCAGCACTCTGTTGCGAAACAAAGCATAGGCAGGCGGGGCGGAGCCCACACAGTCATTAGTTAAAACAGTCTTAACGTGTAGACAATAATTTTAGGCAAAGTATTTAGCAACTAAAAGATTAATAAGCACTTCTTTGGACAAAATCCCATTAAAATGTAACTTACAATATAATAGTCACAAATATCTAAATGCTGTCATAAAGTAGCCATACAGTCATAGGTGCTTTTGGAATAATGCAATTGTGCAATTAAGTAATGCAGTTTGATTGTCATACACTCAGTATATGTTCAAGATTATTTACAGATAGAAAGGATAAATATGCATTTGTTTAAAAAAAAACATGTCCCACATAATCTTTTAAAACAAATACATTGTTATATAGCAGATATGCACGTATATTATTGACATTTTTAGAATAGAATGGTGGAGGCTGTTGTCAAAAGATGGGGTTGCCTAGCCTTTCTTGTTCCCCAATTGGTGTGAACAGTGAGTCAGCTGAATTTTCATCTGTACAATTTAAACAAACATTTAATGATTTCCCGTACACCTAAAACATTTATCTACACTCACTGGCCACTTCATTAGGTCCTAGGAACACCTCTCTAGTGCTGGGTTGGACCCCTTTTGCCTTCAGAACTGCCTGAAACAATACTCGGGTAGGCTGTGGCATTCCAACAAAGACAAATTGGTACTAATTGGCCAAAATTGTGCTAAGAAAATATCCTTATGCCATTATATCTCCAGCCTGAAATGTTGATGTAAGGCAGAGTTGACCCATGTTGACCCTGAGGCAACATTTTTGCGATCTTTTAGTGTCGTTTATGGTGAGCCTGTCCAAATTGTTGCCTCATTTTCCTGTTCTTAACTGACAGGAGTGGCACCAAATGTGGTTTTCTGCTGCTATAGCCCATTTCCCTCAAGGTTGAATGTGCTGTGTAATCAGGGATTCTCTTATGCATACCTCGGTTGTAATGTGGGGTTATCTGACTTAATTTTGCTTTTGTATCAGCTCAAACCAGTCTGGCAATTCTCCTCAGACCTTTGCCATCAAGGCATTTTTGACTACAGAATCGCTGCTCACTGCATTTTTTCCCTTTACAGTACCATTCTGTAAACAATAGAGATGGTTAAGTGTGAATATCCCAGTAGATCAGTCTTTTATGAAATACTCAAATCAAACCCTTTCAGCACCAACAGTCATGCCATGTTCAAAGTCATTTAATTAACCTTTCTTCTCCATTATGATGCTCGGTTTGAACTACATCAGATCATCCATCTCAACCATGTCTACATGCACAAATGCATTGAGTTGCCACCATGTGATTGGCTGATGAGAAATTTGCCTCAATGAACAGTTGTAACGGGTGTTCCTAATATAGTGGCAGGTGAGTGTATGTGTGTGACATTAGCTCAGCAACTCACCCTATTGGATCATCCTCCACTTCTGGGTCCATCGCCCTGGGTACTCGCTGCTGGCTGTGTCAACGTGCATGGGTGGCTACCCACCACTGTTCAAAAACATGAGATGAGATTTAGATGAGAATAAATATCACACAAAATATTTATGACATATCACTAAAAACAAATACTGTCTCAAACCTTGCATAGCCTAAACCAGTGGTTTTCAAAGTGGGGGTCAGGGACCCCTGCGGGGCCGCAAGAGGGTGCTAGGGTGACCGCAGCAGCTTGGCAGGAAAAGCTAATTAAAATAATGTAATAAATTGAATAACCGAGTACATCAACATAAAGTAAAAATAAGGAAAAATATATATTTCCTACAGTAAAGAACTGCATTGTCATGATTCTGTGCATCTATGAACATTACTATCTTTATTATTATTTTATATATCCTGAAGGGGCCATTGACTTACAGACCTAAACAATGGTTATAAAAGGGGCGCACAGAAAAAAATAGTGTGGCATGAAACATGTAAGGGGGGCCTAGGCCAGACTCTATTGGTATATTGGGGTCCTTTCCATGCTGAAGTTTTGGAACCCCTGGCCTAAGCAACTGAAACAGTGCCAGCATGTATACTGGCACTGGGTCTGTGTCAGGGGGCACTTCAAGGACATCTGGTCAATACATTTGTATGACTGGTGTCAATAGTGAGTGGGCTGAATTTTCATCTGTGCAATGTAAACAAACATTTAGTTATTTCCCATACACTTAAAACAATTATCTATATGTGTGATATTGTCTCAGCAGCTCACCCTATTGGGTCATCCTCCACTCCTGGGTCCATCCCCATGGGTGCCCACTGCTGGGGGCTGTGTCAAGGTGCATGGGTGGCTACCAAACACTGTTTAAAAACGTGATGAGATTTAGATTAGATTAAATATCACTAAAAGCAAATACTGTGTCAAGCCTAAACACACGAAACAGTGCCAGCATGTTCTTACACTGGGTCTGCATCAGGGGGCACTTCCAGGACATCTGGTCAATACATCTGTAAAAGCCTACTGGGAGAGGAAAAAAGTTAAGTCACAATTTAGCTTTCATGACTGTAAATTACTACAGGAGTGCAAATAAATACATCAACAGATTCAAAACACCATGAATTATTTTTAAGTTCTGCAAGACAGCCCAGGACAGACTATTATATTCTTAAGAACATTTCACTATCTTAATTGAATTCAGTGGGGTATTTGGATGTATGTGAATATGGTCTAAGAAAAAGAATATATACTTTTATACTTTCCATCAAGTAACACATTCTGCAGACTGGTTAGCTAAGGTAAGAAGTTAGAAGGGGCACACTTGTGGTAATTCACACATATGGAGCCCGTTAAAAGAGCTATCAAAGGTGCTAACTTTTACATTCTTAAGAGCAATTAAGGCCTCTGGCATCAAAATCACTCACTGCAAATTTCAAACGAAGTCACAGGAACCCTTTATAAGGCTCTAAATTCATCTCAATTCACTCTAAAGACTAGCAAAATTACACTTACTAAAACGGAACACATTATCAAACATTAGGCCATTAAAATCGGCCAAAAACAAATCTTCTAAAATGCACATTATATACATTAATGGTTGAAAGGCAAAATAGCGTGTATGTTAAGGCTGAAAAGTGCATGCAAGGGCATCCAAACATGCAAAAACGTAGCTAAAATATTTTCCCTGGTGACTAGCTGGCTAGCTGATTAGCTCAGTGCACGTAAGTTAGAACTATACATGGCTGGAATCTCACACGTGCCTTCAAACACTGCGCAGCCAGAAACCTATGATAAAGCACTCGTTAACAGAAGTTTGGTTGCTTCAAAGTTCGTTCTGAAAACTCATGAAACTGCACAGCCAGAAACCTATGACATAGCACTAGTTAGCAAAAGCTTGGTAACTTCAAAGTTCGTTCTGAAAACTATGAAAACTCATCTGGTGTAAAATAGCACACCCAATAGATAGCATTCAACCGTAAGACAGTCCATTGGGTAGCCAGTGCTTCCAGGCTAAGCACAGGTTCCTTGTATCTAAAATCTCATCAAAACAGCTCATCCACAACAGCAAATCTTCAAAATATGAATGTGAAGCAGCTACTGAACTAGGATGATGGAACTTCTGAAGTTATTTAAGACTTACCTGAAGTCTCTAGGAGGTTCTCTTCAGTTTAAATCCAGGGAACATGACATCAGCTTGAAAGAAAGACGTTAGAGCTTAACAAAGCCCCTCCCCTCCCCCACCACCAATCAAACTTCAGCTCCCCCTAATTTGTAGTGAGAAATTGGGCAGAATACCTCATTTTTTCAAGGCAGATTTTGTGTCTTATTTATTATTGTAAATATCCATATTTTTTTGGAGGAAATACATTTGTGCAATTTATTAGGCTATATATGCATATAAAAATCATGCATTCTTGATTTTTTTATGGAAATTTCCCAGCCGGGTAGCTTCTCTTTTTTCAGTGAAGGCAACATTAGTCTTGCTCAAATTCATCCTAAAGGACTGAACTTTTCCTATGAGGTTGGGAGCATAGACTTGTCCAAAATATTTTGGTATCCATTCAAAATTCCTTTCATTGGAGATAAGGGGCCAAGCCCAACTCCTGACAAAGAAATCCACACCATAATTCCTCTTCCACCAAATTTCACACTTGGCACAAGGCAGTCGGATATATACCGTTCTCGTGGCAACCTTCAAACCCAGATTTTTCCATCTGATTGGCAGATGGAAAGGTGTGACTCATCACTACAGACAGTCCAGTGGTGGCATAGTTTACACCAGTGGTTCCCAACCTTTTTCTTAAGGGACCCATGTTTTTACTATTGTAAGCTTTGGTGACCCAACCACACGAGCGCCCGCACGAGACAGAGTCACAACATGCCCTCTGTTTCCTGGGGAAATTAATTTTAGTTACTTTATTCCTAAATTCGTCTTTGGTCAAATATAGAAAACATGTTTAATGTAGCACTTACAATTTGCTCCTTCTATGCATTTATTAGTTAAATGCTTTGTCATTTATTCAGCATGGGCTATATATATTTCAAACGAAAACCCTTAAAATCAAGAGGGCTCCGCGACCCTCTGTG
>NW_026945511.1:28341-70555 GCF_034702125.1 Engraulis encrasicolus | reverse complement strand
TGAGTATTGAGGCGCAAGGCAGTGGTTCCCACTGCTTGCAGCTCAGGAAATCAGTGAGGAATAATTTGAAAAAGAACCCAATACATGTAAGACTATAATGAAACCAGATCTGTGCGCAAATTATACAGCAGAGTACGCATTTCAATGTTACATTCACATGTTACATGTCTATTATCTAAGATTGAAGGAACAGAGGTGTCGTGGAGGCACCTCGAAGCCTTCTATGTTGAAGACAAGAGGAGCACCATCCGCATGGCACCGAAATTAACAGACAAGCACCTGAACCTGCCACCCTTTATGAACATGCGAGTTAAACTGGCCACTCAGTTGTTTTCTCACTCTGTGGCAGCTGGTAAATACTACACATTATATTGGAAATGAAAGCAAATATCGTTGGGCAAGACTGTAGTTGCACCCACACAGTTAATCTTCCTTCATCTGCCCATAAAAGGAATGAAGACAATGGCACTGAATGGCACCCTCGAGGAGGAGGCATTGACAGGGATTAAAGCAAAAAAAAGTCATCTGACTGAACTTTTTTACCGGTTAGGTACCCGGTCGAGTATCACTCCGTAACCCTACGAAAACCAATGTAGCCAGGCTTTGCCCTCATAACGAAACATACACTGGTTTTATGCAAGGAATGGTGCCAGAGCCAGCACTAGGCATAGGCAGACAGGGCAGTCGCCTAGAGCAGAATAGACCTATGTCTTGAGGGCGCCAGTAATACCAAAAAGTGCCACAAAATCAGAACTTCAACCAACATAAAACTTTACACTTCACATTAACAATGAATATTCATTATACACTCAGTAGGCCTATATACACTCTCAGTATGAATGTACCTGTAGGTACTAGATCAGATGTGCTCAATCAGATGTAGGCCTACAATGCTATGTTTACAGATGCCAATTTCTAAATACAAGAAAAAGGAAAGAGGGAAAGGGGACAGGCCTAGGCACCCAGATTGACTGGAACTGGCCGAGAATGGAGGGATAATGGATATATCAGACTGCAAACATTGAACTGCAATTTGGGGCATGTTTTGGTTATTTCCTCTTATTTCTACCCATTGTTTATGAATTGTTCACAACATTATGCAGAATGGATTCACAATGAGTGTTGCTTCAAAACGGTCTAGCTGATATCACAGAATTATTGATTTGGAATTACAATGCGTTGATACAGTGATCCATTATGGGTTTTTTTTTTGTAGTAGTATATTTTGTCTTTCCCATCAGAATGGGCAACACTGTTCTGGTGAAAGCACTGGTGCGCATTGCTTGCAGTATTTCTGACGTTTAAAAAATAATGCACTGGTCATAGCAATCAGAGGGAGAAAACTAGTTGGTTATTTTGTATGATTTTCACTACTCATCCTGTTACAGATAACTTGACGTTGACGTTTACAAACAGGGTGCGGTAGTCTACCTCTTGTGTTCTACCGTTTTGAAAACCTATGGCTACCGGTACGTTTTTGCTTCTCGATGTGCGGTGACAGGCACACGCTTACCATTGATTAAAAAACGTCCCCGATTCCTACACGCACCCGTGTTCTCTCCTACAAGCTGACACGACACAAGCAGACACGACACAGTCACAGACATACGTCTATCGAAAGTAACACACTTTCCCAAGCTTGTCGCGTAACTTTCCACTGGACTCAAGGCAAATCACCCACCTATCAGTCTTGAGTGCGCAAATAACTGAACTCAAACGAAGCGTATAGTCCGAG
Organism: Engraulis encrasicolus; assembly: GCF_034702125.1. Classification (NCBI taxonomy): domain Eukaryota; kingdom Metazoa; phylum Chordata; class Actinopteri; order Clupeiformes; family Engraulidae; genus Engraulis; species Engraulis encrasicolus. The sequence goes on along the minus strand of NW_026945511.1, from coordinate 68,820 downwards.
AAGATGGGCACAGACGTTGAGCCACTCAAAAACAAGCACACACACAACTGTTGCTGCACACTATTGCAGTTAGCAAAACTATCGACAACAACAAAGTTAATATGCTATGATTACAGGTTAGACTGTAAATTGTCAGAAAGACAACTAGAGCTAGTTCTACACGTAGCCAGTCAAACGCGCTAAACTTTGAGGATGAAACGCATGGTATTACGCACGGTATATCCTAGCTAGCTGCCAATGATAGCCGTCCCATTGGGGCTATGAATAATGTTAGTAAAAGTCACAATGCTTAAAAGGAAAACCCTTCATGAAAAGGATATCATGCGCAGTCGAAGTAAACTATTCTTTTTTTCTAACTATCCACCACGGCAGGTGCAATGATAATGGAAACGTGTCCTACCTTCTTCCAGCTATGCATTCCATGCATATGCATTATTATTAGCCCATATTGGAATATCAGTCCAACTCGTTTAATGATGGTCATTGCACTTTAAAGACATAGTATTACACTTATTTTCTTTTCTGCCATCAGCAACAATGTTGGCTATTTGTTTTTTTAATCTCTCGCTCTGCGCCGCAACTGATTTGTTGACCGCTCGTGAACTTTTTTTTTTTTGGAACACGGAAGACGATGGCTCAAAACTACTGAGTGAATCTGTTGTATGACACCACCGGTGGTGGCGTGTATAACTATATCCGTACACCAAACACACCTTTCCTCCCCTTCTCATGACCAGGAGTGCTCTCGATTTGAGTTCAGTTGGAAAGTAAAAATTGTAAATTAATTGACATGAATTATAAGGACAGAAATCCGTCCAAACGAAAATCCAGTTGACGGAAATCCGTCATAGCGACGGAAAACTTTAATCCCTGGGCATTGAACACGGCCAAGTTCATGGAGAGGTTGGACCGCTTGTTTGATGTCCTGAACTCGAGGTAAACCCCCTACTAAAAACCAGAACCTACAAAGCTTGATTGAGGCTGTACTTAATGAATTTAAGATGTTCCAGAGTAATCAGTTTGCATCTCTAACCCTGTACATGGAGACACCAAGAAGTGTTTTTATCCATGTATGAAAACAGAATGTAGGTCATGTACAACTTAGTAGACAACAAGTTAGTTACTAATCAATTTTGATTCTGCAGGATTCTGAAGGACCAGTCATACTGGCGCCGTCCTTTAACTGGCAATTCCAGCAGGCTGGATTATCTCAAGTGCAGCTTGGAATGGGTGGCAACATGGAAGTTTGGGTACGTTAACTATGAAATGAACTAAGTATATGAAAAAGCTCGCGACATTGAGAATTTTAGGATTTTGCTTAAAACACTGGTCCTCTGCAGACCTCGAAGGACACCCCCTGCCATGCAGGTTTGGTGACGACCATTCAAAGCGTGCTGAAGTTGCAGGGAGATCTGGAATCTGAGGGCATTCCAAAGCTCTACAACGCCAAATTAAACCAGGACTGCCTGGAGGTATGTAACAATGTTCACTCCAGTGACAATGAAATGGGCTACAACCTACTTATTACTGACAATGGTGTACACTGTACATACCCTCTTTTGCAGAACCTCTTCTCAGTCATTAGAGGGAAAGGAGGTCATCGCATCCATCCCACAACTCTGGAATTCACATCTGCCCTGAGAAGTGCGTCAGTGGCGGGCCTCTTCGAGATGCAGGGAAGTGGCACCAACTGCCTGCCTGAGGGTGAAACCCCCAATACAGGTCTGTGGTGAAACCCCCTTGGTGAACGATGGAGAAAGAGGCAGAGAGCAAGTTAGTTCACATAGGCCATTTCACTGGATTTCAATGCATCGTTGTATTGTGTCAAGGTCAATACATTAAAAAATGATGATAATAATTTAAAAAAATCATTGCGATGTGTTTGTCCTCTAGGATGAAGCAACGCCGCAAACTCAGCCTGACACCAGGGCTACTGAGGAGGTAATTGATTGTAATATGACATCAATATTAAAATAAGATATGGATATTTACTGACAGCCTATGAACTATCTACACCCAAGCATTAAAGGGGCATTCCACCGGTGGAGACATGAATATGTATTGAAAGTGGGTCATATAATATAGTAGAATGGTAGTATAAATTTTTAATTTGGTGCCTTCTTGGCCGAGAAAAGACAGAAAATGACTTTTTAGTGCTTGTGGATTTGTGACAACAATCCCCATAATGCATTGCAATGCTCAAGTTCCACAGGCCACACCCAGTTATTTTTATTTTTTATTTTTTTATTTTACCTTTATTTTACCAGGGAAATAAAATCACATTGAGAATAAAATTCTCTTTTACAAGTGAGCCCTGGCCAAGGCGGCAGCACACATAACAGTTACATTACAGACAGAACACAGACAAAACAGAACAAATCAATATGAATAAAGAGATAAAATTACACAATAAAAACCATAAAATAATAAACATAAAACAACATTAGAAGGAGATTAGAATATTAAAAGCAAGTGCAGACAGATTTAAAAGTGTCATTAAGATAGGTTTTAAACTCAGCTACAGACATAAAAACAGCAAGCTTAAGAGATTTCTGCAGTTCATTCCAGTGAGTTGGGGCACAATGAATAAAAGCAGTTTTACCAAATTCTGTTTTTATCATGGGGACATTTAAAACAATGTAGCTACTTGAGCGTAGGTTGTATCCTTGACTGCTAAAAGATAAAAGGCTCTGTATATACAAGGGGAGCTGGCCAACTAAGGCCTTGTATACGAATAAAAGCCAATGTTTATGACGTCTAAAATCTAGTGATGGCCAGCCTACTAGGTCATACAACACACAATGGTGCGTAGAATGCTTTCTTCTAGTGATGAATCTTAAAGCAGAGTGATAAGTAGAGTCAAGTGATTGTAAAAGTGCCTTGGTGGTGTGTCTATAAAACATGTCCCCATAATCTAAAACAGGTAAAAATGTAGCTTCTACCAACTTCCTTCTTGCAGATTGTGAGAAACAAGCACTGTTTCTGTAATAAAACCCCAACTTTAATTTTAGTTTTGACACCAATTGCTTAACATGAAGCTTAAAAGACAAGTCCTCCTCTAACATAAAACCTAGGTACTTATAAGAGGAAACCAACTCGATGGAGCTGCCCTGCAAGGTGAGAAGAGGTGGAATAGGGATATTCCTTCGGCTCCTTGCAAAGATCATATATTTGGTTTTCTTGTCATTTAAAACTAATTTTAAAGATAAAAGGCTGCGCTGGATTCTTTCAAATGCTTCTTGCAATTTTGAGATGCAGCTTTCCATGGAAGGTGCAGAACAATATATTATAGTATCATCTGCATATAAGTGAATATCTGCATCTGATAGGTTGTCACCAAGATTATTAATATATATTGTAAATAGCAGAGGGCCCAAAATGGACCCCTGCGGCACTCCAGTATCAATATTTAACTTGTCAGAAAGGGAGCCTTTGATTTGCACACTCTGGGTCCTCCCATTTAAATAGTTAGAGACCCAACCTACTGTAGAATCAGAAAGGCCAATACTGCGCAGACGTGATAAAAGAATGCAATGATTGACAGTGTCAAAGGCTTTAGTCAAATCAATAAATACTGCAGCACAAGATTTTCCACTATCTAACGCATAGGTAACATCATTTAAAACTTTCATTGTAGCAGTGGCTGTACTATGGTTCTTTCTAAAACCAGACTGAAACTTTGAAAGAATACACTTCCTAGCCAGATAATCCTTTAGTTGCTCACTGAGTATAGTTTCAAGAACTTTGGCAATTATTGACAGCTTAGATATTGGTCTATAATTATCCAAGATGGTTGGATCACCACCTTTAAGTAGGGGAACAACTAAGGCAGATTTCCAGACATCTGGAACAATATTCTGATCAAGGGATAAATTAAAAATATAAGACAGAGGTCCAGCAATAATCTCAGCTGCTAACTTTAAAAAATACGGCTCAATTTCATCAGGCCCTGCAGACTTCTTGGAATCTAGATTTTTTAGGGCCTTTAAGACCTCGTTTCGTGTAATGGCAGAAAAGCTAAATGTTGGGCCATTTCTTCTCAGGGGAGGAGACGTATTTGTCACGTCACTCCCAGTGGATTCATTAAAAATTGATCCTGATGAAACAAAATGTTTATTAAAGCTATTTGAAATATCAAGCATATTTGTGATACGCTGATCATTCAATACAATGTGATCAGTGAAATCATTACAAGAGGTTAATGGAGAAAGCGACTTTATGGTTTTCCAAAATTTGATAGGATTATTTATATTTTGTGAAGTTTCATTTAAGTAATATTCTGATTTTGTTTTACGTATCAGTGCCGTGCATTTATTTCTTAAGACTCTAAAAGCTAACCAATCTGTTTCAGAGTCCGATTTTCTGGCCGTGGCCCAAGCTAAGTTTCTTGCATGAATAAGTTCAGATAGGTCATTTGAAAACCAGGGGTTATCACGCCCTTTTACTCTAAACCTCTTAATAGGGGCATGCCTATTCACAATTGTCATAAATAAGCTGTGGAAATACTGCCATGCAGTGGTCACATCAGGTATTAACATCAACCTGTCCCAGTCAACTGAGAACACGTCATGCAAAAAGCCTTGGATATCAAAATGTTTAAAAATTCTCTTTGTGATAATTCGAGGTTTTGCTTTAGGAATTTTGCAATTTCTTACAGCAGCTATTGCGCAATGATCACTAATGTCATCTGGGAACACCCCTGCATATGTATATTTATGGGGTTTATTTGTGAGTATTATGTCTAGTAAAGTGGACTTACTTAATTTCTTATGGTTAAAGGTGGGATAGGAGATGTTTTTCTGGCCCATTTTTTACCATATCATCTGAAAAACTCCTCATGACGCCATAGCACCCATTGAAATAGAGTGTTTGGAAAAAAAACGAAATCTTTTGGTCCAGTGTAGAGGGCGTAGTCAGAAGAAAACGGCAACCAATAGAAGTAATACTCATCATCACTTCTATTGGTTTCTGACACGTCCATCAACCGCCAGCACTCACCCCTCCTCCCTGCGCGTTCACCGACTCGTGAACTTGACCGACCCCGCCCCCATCATTCATGCACACGCGACAAGGCTCATCATCACTCGGCTAGTAGCAAGGTAACGAGAGTTAGCAGCAGGCTGAGCTACTTGGAAACTTTGGTGGCTTTTGCAGAGCTACAGGAATAACTTTGGCTTTTGGAACACTGGACTAACCATGTCAGGATAACATACGCTACTCCCGATTAGTCATCGGACTCGCAAGACCAGACTCCAACACGGACTGAAATGGGGCCTGACACTCTTGGACACAGATGTCGGCTACGACAGCGGCTTCAAATACGCTTTGGTGACCATATTTCTAATCGAGAGGTGAGGATATTTGTCTGTATAATATTTTGTGAATTGGTTTAGGACACAGTGGTGTCTTTTTTTAAGCAAGTATCCATTGAGAGGGGTCAGAGGATTAGCTCAAGCTCCAACATATCTAGCTACCTTGCTTAACATAGCTGCTACCTCAATCGCTTTATTTTTTGTGTTTTTCCCCCCTGTGGCATTTATTCTGTGCACATGAACACGTTTTCAGAATTGCTCTGTGTAACTCAGACGGTTACTCTTGTGTGTTTTGCTACTAGTTGTGCGAACGAGCCAGACAAACCAGCTGGGAGGACGGAAGCACCCCTTCTCCATCCGCGTTCAGTAACTGAATACGGATTCACCCCGTAGTAAGTAACCTACCATGTTTACGCACACATTACTTTGACCAGCAAAGCCCATGTCTTTCTAGTGGTTTACACAAATATATCGTTTGCATGTTTTGCTTTGGTACGTCTCTGTTGTATGACGCTGGTAATAGTAGCAAGCACAAGCACAACCTGTTCGCCGCTCCAGCATTGCAAAATAGATTGCCTTGGGTTTTCAAATGTTTACATGATTGTGAGTGTAATGTTGTTAACTCGCTGATGTCGTTTTTGAGAAGACGGTAGTTTTGCATTTGATAAATACCACCTAATGACCATGACGGCTACACGGCAGATCTTTATTGTGATGGCTACACTGAATGATCACATGGAGATGCCGGTACATTATTTGTTTTACCCTGGTTATATTGAAATGTTCTGCTTTGTCCATTCCAAGGTTGTGGTGTTTTCCATAGCTGTTCCTTGCTCCTGTATCACAACATATCAAGGCTGCCAAGTAAATGAAGAATGAATCACCGCACACTGGTAGTTTATTTTATTCATCTTTGTGGGTGTAATTTCGTCTAGTTGCAGATACTACTATCCTTTTTGGAATGATCTGCCTTTGAAAAACAATCTGACAAAAGCGAACAGATCCTGTAGTTGTAATTGATACACTAGACTAAATTATCATATTCCTATGTGTGCGCGCGCACGCGCCAAGTTTTCAATTCTACACACTGGGACACTTTTCAGTCTTTGAGGTTGCTGGTATCAACACAGACTACCTCCATGCACCTTATCACACTTTGCATGTTTTTTGTATACTTGTCCCCTTTGTGTATTTCTGCTAATATTTCTCTTTCTAGGTTCTGTTGGTTGCATGCAGATTGTGCCAGATGATTTATCTGTCTATTGTCTAAGCATGGGCTCTGTGCTAATATGCAATTTGTGCTCTTTTTTCCCTCAGGTCAACAGCAGACAGGGTCCTTCCACAACCACATACTTATGCCAGTAAAAGCTACAGCTTTTCTCCTCCGATCCAAGAAGCCTGGACTGCAGTCACCATCTCAACACACCAACCAAGAGAAAGGTGGATGGCTCAATTCAGTATGTAGTTCTGCAAATATTCTCAAAGGTCTTCACATCCCCCCATGGTGCTGAATGCATTTACATTTATTTGTGTAAGGTAAAAACAATGCTGATTACAGAACATAACTTGGGCCATGAATGAAATTTGAGGTAGCAGCCAGCCATCACCTAATGGTGAGAGGTGGTCCTAAGATCAGAGAGAAGCAGGTTGAAATCCCATCCTTACCTCTCCCTACCTACACCTCCATCCACAGCTGAAGTGCACTTGAGCAAGGCACACAAGTCCACTTTGGTCCTGGGACTGTAGCCAATAGTGGTGTGGATCGGCACTGCCCTCACGATCCGATTCGATCACGATTCGGGAGGTAGTAGATCCGATTCGATTCGATTCTATTAGATCCAATCCGATTCGATTCAATTCTACAATGCATTGCAATGCATTACATTTCTACTGCACGCAAAGCAAATGTTCAGCCATGATGAGGAAGTACAAATAGTCAGATACTGAGCAACAATTTATTGGCTGTTTTCTGTATCAGTCTGTATCAGTCTTGCAATGTTTTGAAGTATTTTTATTTAATTTAACATTCATTTGCTCCCGAAATATCCATGGAAGTAATTGAAACGTAAAAAAATTGTCGGATTGATTCTGGAACTTGCCGGATCTGGATCTGGATCGTCCATGCCCCGGATCGATTCGGATCGCCGAATCGATCATTGTTGACACCACTAGTAGCCAACACCCTGTAAAACCCTGCTGTGTAATTTGATGTAATGAAGCCCTAATATAGTCTAACATATTGCTTGTTTCAGATATGGAAAATTGCACAATAAAAGTTCCAGGACATGAAGGCTGCATACTGTGAACGTCAACCTTCAGGGCACCGTCCTGCGCAGAAGACTTTCTACCCTAAGAGGGATGGCTGACCGCAGACACTCACAACCAGGTGAGCCCAGATAAAGGAGTTATTTTTGGTGTCCCTGCCCCAACAACCCAGGTTACTTGCATTTAAAATGTCACTGGAGCTACTGTCAGATATGTGATTTCTAATTCTGTTTATCTTTTTACAGCACAGACGCCTCCAACCTCAGACTAGGCCCTTCACAGTTGCTGCACTTACCCACCTTCCCAGAGTTTTTGTGTGGTAATGACAACTGTAAATATAGTATAAAGTAATGTATCTAGTGTCATGTGTTATACATTGTTTAAATTGTCCATACATTTCAATGACAGTAAATATTGGTGGACACAATTTGACTGTGTGACTTTTTTTTAATTCATTCTCTGACTGAAAATGCATGGTTACATAATTTATATATTCCACAAAACCACAATCAGAAGATTATTTAACAGGTTGCATTTATTTTCTATGTATGAAAAAAAAACAATGGTAACAAGACAAACGTGGTTCCAAACCAAAAAGGTGAGATGTATAAATGTACAGATGAATGCTCCTACAGATAATGAAAAAATAATAAAACTCTGCACACTGCCGATTTGTGTGTTTTAAACCGTACTCTGTATAAACCTTTTATATTGCTCTAGTGGAGCAGGGTAACCCTGGCTTATCCTGGGTATTGTACTGTGTATTACAACGTCAGCCCTGTTCAAGTGCCCCATACTGTCTGTAGGCTGCATGCCTGAAGAGACCGTTTGTCTCACCTGGTCCTACATCAGCCCAAAGTCTTCCATCAAAACTGAGAACACCACAGCATTTCCTTTCAATGTTCATGGGCATCTCCTTACAGATTGCGCAGAGGCGCCAGGTTGGTTGTGCTACTGGGCTGTGACTGAGGACCAGATGTCATGTGCCAGGTCGAACATCAAACTGGGGTCACGGGTCAGGGCACGCTGCAGTAACCGATGGGATTGCTTCAAATTCAATGATTCAATCAAGGCCTGCAAAGCAATAAATACATTTTATGTAGTGCATTTTCTATTTGATGATGGGGACTAAATAACTATTGACAATAAGACCAATATGGACATAAGCAATCATTATTGTGTATATAAATAAAAATGTGCCAATTGTATGCATACAACGTTTTCAGACAATTTCTTACAAACTGGTGTTGTGCCAGGGGTTACACAGATGTATGAAGTAGATGGGCTTTTATGGATGTACTTGAACTACCACTGGTGTTGTGTACCTACAACCATGTAATATCACACTACTACTCATAGGAGTAGAAATATTGTAAATGGTTATCACAACAGGTGTACTCGTGTAGCCTACTCGTGCGATATAGAGTACATCTGTTGTGATAACATCCATTACAATACTTACACATCTGGAGGAATACAGCAGGACATAATGTTATTGTGGGATGAATGTACATCCTTAGAGCTAGCAGGGCGTCAATTCTGTTGGAGTCTCCCTAATCAATACCCCCGACCTCTGCTGCGTTTATCTTCCTCCTCCTCCATCTCTGGCCATCAGTCATACTGGGCTGTTAGGTCGTGTGATGGGCCAGGAAAGTCAGAGCTGGAGCTCTCGTGGTCGTGGAAGGTCTAAAGCATATGAAAATATCGTCAGCCAAAACAATTTCATTAGCGTTGATCAGTTCGGTTGTTTTTCTTTACTCCCTCTGTCCCTGTGTCTGCGCGTGCGACAACCCAAGTGAAATCTGAAGTCATAGCCTAAAACACTACGGATTGTGGTGTCGGGTATATATTATAAATACAATAGTAAAATGTATACTGCTGTACACATCTGTCAAAATAAATCCATGTGTCAGTACTGTAGCTACTGGCTAGAACTACTGTCTAGGGATGACGGTATAGCATCTGTCATCAGTGTTAGGAAGTTAGAATGAGATATCTAAGTAACACGTATCAAGTCAAGTTCAATAACTAATCTAGTATACATCTACTGTCATCAATATTTCTTGAAATGGCAACCATGACGGCCTGTGCGTTTATTGTGATGTTGAACATTCTTCCCTTAGCCGGAGACAGTGCCATGGCTGGAAGTTAGCTTGGCTAATCGATTTGTCGAGGCTTCTAGCCCGCCCCCGCCTCGTGAGCTCTCGTGGGTTCCCGGGATAATCCGAACACTTGACAGACTGCATGCGCGTTCATGTGTTTTGAAGGCGTGGCTTTGATGGGAGGGCTGAAGGGAGAGGCGGGCTGTGTATTTTCAAAAATATAGCTCACAGGAACCGTTTTTCAAAGATCTCCAACCCTACCTTTAACCCGTGTAGGCGAATCAATCAGTTGAGTAAGGTTCACAGAGTCACAGAAAGATTTGAACTGATCTGAGCTTGGCGACATCCAATCCCAATTCAGATCCCCCAAAAGAACAATATCCATGGATAATAAATCCGTTAAGGCAGCAGTCAACGAGGCTAGAGTACCACCGACAGCCGCGGGTGGTCTATAGCAGCCGACCAGACATAAGTGACAGTTTTTTCCAAATTCCAGGTCAATAGCCAGGAGTTCAAACTGCTTGGGGATAGAAACTGATTTAAGAACAGATGCATGCAAGCTTGATTTAACATACACTGCAACCCCGCCCCCTTTACTTTTACGATCCGTCCGAAATAAATTGTACCCCTCCAAGGCAATGTCACGATTTGATATGGATTTTTTTAGCCACGTCTCAGAGATGACTAAAATGTCTGTTTTGGTCGTGCTGGCCCAGATTTGTATTCGATCCATTTTTGGTAGTAAACTGCGAGCATTTAGATGCACAATCCCCAGGCCTGTCCGATTCGAAAAATCCAGAGGAGTTGCAATAGTTCCAATTGGGCCAGGGTTTGGGCTTAATCCGGTAGCCGGCAGTGATGTTGGAACTCGTGCCGTGATGTTATGGTCGTACAGACACCCCCTCCACCTGGTCATAGGGGCAGCGGTAGGTCAGCAGCGGCAGCAGCAGTGTGAGACGGAGTTGGGCAGACGAGCCGATGGAGGAGCAGACGAACCCAGAAGGGAACCGCAAAGGCCCACTCCCGATGCCACGAGGACCCCCGGATCTCGGCAAGCCCGACAACAGCCGCTACTCCAGTCGAAAGTCGCCAGCCGTCATCCGCTTTCCGGAATGGTGTAGCCGGCTAATGCAGGTGTCCAGGTGCTGGGTGGCAGGCAGCCCACAGGCCCGGGAAGGACGGCGAGTCAACGACCTCACTACCAAACTGCAACCTCCAGGCGTAATCCACAAGGATGTTTCAGGAACAATAACGACTTTCCAATCGCCGGTTTCCAACCAGGAAAACGCTCTCTGGAGTGCGCTGGCTACGTGATGGTGGAGGTGGAATGCCACAGGTAGCCCACACCTAGTTTCTCCCAACGCGGCAGGTTTCAGGTGTCTACAAGTCCATCTCAGCAGGTATGATTTTATCCAGAGTTCCAAACAAGAGCAGGAATATTGAAATGTCACTAAATGTATAAACATGCAACATTAGACAAACGGGACGACAGTGCAGACCAGAATTAGGTCAGCAGGTCAGACGCGACAAACAGTGTGCTGCCATCTTGGATTCTTGGACATGAAAGCCCACGATTTTTATTTGGGACTCGCATCATCCCTCACTCAGCTTGCAGGCAGTGTTGCTAGATTGGGCTGTTTCCCGCCCCATTGGGCTGCTTAGTATAGCCGTTTGCGAAAATGGCATTTAGCAGAAAACAAAACCCAATTTTAGCCATAGAAATCAATAGATTTGGGCGAGATTTTGAGCTTCTAGGCGGGTTTTGGCAATTTTTTGGGGCTGGAAATAATCAGCCTCATCTGGCAACCCTGCTTGCAGGTGCATCACAGAGGGACAGACATCACTGGAAAGGAGAAGCTAGAGCACACTCCAGCTTAGTCAAAAATACTGGATAAGAGGAAGATAACGCAAAACACGCCTACTCAATGCAAAAGCGTGTGTTCAAGGGGGCGTTGTCCCCTCCTTCTTCTTCTCTTTTTGAGGTGTTTGCACAAGGACTCCGAAGGTCTCCTAACCGAAGGTCTCCTAAAGGGGCGTTCACCCGACATAAAGTGGATACCGAAAAGGAAACAAAATGACGCTTCTTGTTATAGATCCAGCTTCTTTGGCTTAGTTTTCAAGACTTTATTTTTTGCACACACGCTACCAACGTTTCGGTGTTGCTACACCTTCTTCAGTGTCAAATGATAGCAAGAGAGAGACACACATTTTAAGACTTAACATTCACAGGTGATCCCACTTGCTTTGGCTAAAAGTTGGTCTCATCTCATTGCAGGTAATTGACCCCACCCCTCAACACCAGGACAAGATTGTAGACAATTAGACAGCTTGCCAACTTCCCAAAACAAAACAAAAAAGTGAAAAAACAATACACAAAGAACATTGTCAATAAAACCACAGCTACAATTATTACAAGACCACGGCCGCGATGCTGGAGTAATTTGTTACAGAAAGCAAGACATATTGAGTTCCTCATTTATGCCCTGAGACTCCACTGAATTTAGAGTATGAATCCAAAATGCCTTTCTACGAAGCCTCTCTGTCTAATTGTCTGCAATCCTGTCCTGGTGTTGGGGGGTGGGGTCAATTACCTGCAATGAGATGAGACTAATTTAGCTAAACCAAGTGGGATCACCTGTGAATGTCAAGTCTTGAATGTGTGTCTCTCTCTTGCTATCATTTGACTCTGAAGAAGTTGTATGAACACCAAAACGTTGGTCAGGTGTGTCTACAAAATAAAGTCTTGAAAACTAAGCTGCGGTGTGCTCCAGCTTCTCCTTTTCAGCTATGCCAGTCAGAGACGGTCTTATACGAGACGAATCACTCATGAAACCTTCCATAGGAATGAACGAGAGCATTTGGCTACGCGAACATGGCGTTTGCCAGCATCACTCCCACCTGTTCGGTAACGAGAGCCAATTGCTTGCTGAGCTGCGCTGTCACTTATCCAATCGTCTCGACGCAAGTGCAAACGTAAACCTTTACGACTGCTCGTACCTAATCGGTTTGTTTGCTGGCGGCCATGTGGTTTGTTTGCCGTCCGTGGAAACTTCATTGTGAATTGGGCAGAGAGCGCAACTCGACCATTAATCACCTTTCTGCGCCCATCCAAAATGCAGGTGCAAGACAAAGGGACAGATATAATCACGAAAATCAAAAACGGCCGTGTGCATACATGTGCACACCCGTTGTGGTTTTTCTTATGGTTGAAAACAAATAAGTAAGAAAAAGCAAAACGGGAGCAAGTCTGCACTTTGATCAGTTTAGCTTTTTTTTTCTTATATTTTTCACCGTTGGTCATAGCTATTATCAGTTTAGGCAATAACATGATATCACAGTTTAAAACACCAATTTTGAGGCAGGCTAGCCTACATCATTAATTTATTCAATAGCCTATTTTTTTATTATTACTGATGAGCAGGGATGACCATTGTGCTTACTGCTTTGGCTATCAGAAAATAAATCCAGTGTCTTTTCTGTACGATGACCGGAGAATGGATGCCCGTTTGACAGCCGGCCGGAAGAGGTGAAGTCCACGCAACTTGCTCCCACCTGCCGCAAAACAGAACGTTGTCGTGGAATGTGGCGCATGCGCAGATCAAAAATAGCATAAAGAAAAACGCTGTTTTAAAGTGTTACTTTCATGTTTCGGTCATTCTAAGACGGCCATTAAACCCAGTTTTTCATTGTGATTCCAACCATATGAGTTGTGTATCGCTGTGTTGTCCCACTGTCACACAACATTATTTTCCCCATTCATTCTTATATACCCCATCACTGACTAATCTCAAATAGTCAGTTTGAGGCGTAGCCAAGATGGCCGCCGAGTGATGGGACTTATGGGAACAGACTTTGGCTGGATCTCAAATGGTGCACTTGTGCACTTCGGGCACTATGTTTCAGTGCGTAACTAATACGGCATACGCACTGAAACATGAACACTAAAGTGCACAAGTGCACCATTTGAGATTCAGCCCATGTGCCAGTGACTTACTGGCAGTGTTGCCAGATGAGGCTGATGATTTCCAGCCCAAAAAATGCTCAAAACCCGCCTGGAAGAACTAAATCCTGCCCAATTCTATTGACAGCCCAATCTGGCAACACTGCTTACTGGAGCCTCAATGCCAGTGATTTCAAAAGCACTGGGACACTGATCTGTGATAGGTCTGTTAGTGCATTAGGTCCAACCCCCTATGGGCGGGGTTGAAAGGGTGGGGGAAAAGGCTTGTAGTCTCAACAGAAATCCACCTCTCTTTCACTTCCTCCGTCAATGATGCAAAATGACGATTTTGAATGCGGATTTCTCCTATCTCAGGGGGAATTGAGAGATTTTTGCAAGACCAATCAAAAGTATGACTGGGTGTCTAGCAATGGAAAGCCTAATGCAAAATGGGTGGAGTGTCCCTTTAAAGAGACGTCAAATGAGAGAATAGGCAAATGTAGCCTTTGTTTCTGAAGATTTCATTTTTAGCCCATAACATGTCGTCAGTCGCCAGATTTTAACCCAGCGCGCTCACATATTATGCAGCGCACCTACACACTGTTGTAATATGTAATAGCTCTTTTTTTCATTTGTTAATGTCAGTTGCCCTATCGGGCCACTATAATACATGGACCACCACGACTCAATCCGCTGGTTGGAGGTGGACGAGCCAAACAAATGACTGGACTCCCCGCTGTAATGGTCGCCATGAAGATGGCGTAGCGTACACTGTACAGCAGCCATGAGTCCATTTTCTGTGCCTCAGTCTGTCCTCAATCTCATTGGAACGACATTGTGGTTTCTCAGAGATGTCAGGAAATACTGAGCTATGATTGATGGGTTGTTGTTTGTTGGCCCACATTTCAGCCACAGATCTTTCCTCGAAAAGCCATCAATGCACCCTGATATGGCCAAACCATACGGTTTCAGTTTGTCGTACCCATCTGCGTGCCACATGTAATTTGGACCCATGTAATGGTAGGTTCTTCGGATGAAACGTCTGCGAGCCCTCCTCTGACAACCTTGAGGATTGAGTTGACGTAATAAAACCATCACGTCTTCTCTCCTCACTTGCAGGTTATATTTAAGCCTGAGAGTGTGCCACATGGTCCGATAGCCAAACAGTTGTCCAGGTCCTCTAAGTTCAGATCTAATGGCACGGATAAACTGTGGCTCTGGGGGTGTAATTCTTCCGCCGATACATCCCTAAAGCATTGAGTTTTGTTTTAAGGGTCCTCAAACTCATTTTCACGCCGTGCTTCGTCCCCAGCATGTCCAATATCACGCCATAGGTGTGACCCTCATTGAAATATTTCTTGAGGAGATCATCCCTTGGTCTGGCGTATGCCGGATATCCAGAGACCGTCCACAGGTGCTACAGAAGGGTGTCACGAAGCGGAGGATCACGCCACAAAATGGGCAAAACATGATCAATACCACTACTTTCTATAAGCGCTTTCCAAAGCACCTAATGTCGCTCACAGATTGTAATGTCTCTGCGTGTGTCTAGTAGCCAGTTGAATGAACCTCCTCCCCTTCCTGCGTCGCCACTTCCTGCTTCCGCCTTTAAGTCGAGCTATTTCCGGATGACATTTAGTTAATGTAATGTGTTTTGGGAGTTTGCATTTGTGTTTCGTGAAATGTTAACGCGTTAACGGTGCGTTAACTATTGAGGTCAGTATCGCCCGACAATTTTGTTAACGCTTAACGCATTGGGTTTTTTTCTTTTCTTTTTTAGCCTTTAATGACCATGGCGTTGTTTACTTTTATTTTGAAAGCGTCAGCGCTCTTAAAGCCCTGCCCCTCGCACGCAGCAGTTGGAGACCACCAGTGACAGCTGACAAAGAAAAAGACATCAGGGTCTAGAAAGTAGGCAAAACTTCTGAATGGACATTTTCGGTACGAAGTTCTACAACCCTCATTGCGTAGCTCTCGAACAGCATGTGTGCCTTGGCAACTTGCAAGGTTATGGAAAAAAATGTATCAGCTGTCAATAACGATAAGCGGACGGACAGTGTGCATAGCTGAAAACTAAAGCCTTGATCAAAAAGCCGACCGTGAGATATTAATTCCTCAGGCAACGTTTTGGTTTCTACCTACATCTGGCATTGTGCATGCATGGTAGGCTAGCAGAAGAGGCACAGTTGAAAAATCAGCGGTAAAAGTATGCATCTTTAGCCAAAATCTAATTTCGTTTAACTTCAGCGCCTCACAAAGTTACATTCAGCATTCATATCGGCACCAACATAGTATGATTTTGCCGTGCCAAAAAGTTCACCCGACATCAGCAACCCCACTTTGTCAGCGTTCATGTTATTGCTTTATGATGCCAACGGAGAGTGGACGGTAGAGTTCTAGGCTACTCCACGTTCTTGACAGAGAGGGAAGGAGGGGCATTTCAGACTCACGCCTGCTTGCCTAATTCATTTCAGGTGACAAGTTTTGTTTCTTGTAGGTCCATGTAGACTATCCTAATTTGAGTTTCTAATATTTCAGCTTCAGTTAAATATAAATAGCCTATAATTTTAATAATTGTATGCAATAATGGTGATACTCTAATCATAAATAGCCTAGTTGGTCTAATTGTAGGCTATGCAAAAAAAAAACCCTCTCCTCTACAATATTGTGTTTCATTAGTTATGGGCATGCTTTATAACTTAGTGTGATATGTAGGCCTAGATTGGCAAATAGACCCATTTCTATTTTTAACACATTGAGTACCGACGACGTAATAATACGTTTTTCACGCCCATGCGTTGTATACCAAAACGTAAAAATACGTTTTTGCATTTAAATATCATATTTTGAATCTACACCCTTCAATGGACAATATATGTGATTTTGGGAGCTCTGTGATGGACATAAATGACAACATTGGTAACACTTTATAATAAGTACCCCTTTTTAGGCATTACTTAAGGGTTAGTTAAGCCTTATTTTACCATTAGTTAACCCTTAGTGAATCACGAGTTAATCATTATGTAAGCATAATTTCTCATTTCCTAACTATTATCTACTACCGTTAGTAAATGGTTAGTGTGTGCTGATGTAACGGTTCGCTAAGCAAAGTTAAACCTTAGTTAAGCCTTATTTTTAACATTAATTAACCCTTAGTGAATCACAAGTAAGTCGTTATATATGTGTTATTTCATCATAAGCAATGCTTATCAAGTCATTTGTTAACGTTTTGGAAAGCATGGAAAGGTTTTCACTTTAAAAAATTCCCCAGATATGTGCAAGTAGTGAGTTGTAACTTCTTGTTAATGCATAAGCAATGCCTAACAAATCATTTGTTAACGATTTGTAAAGCATGGAAAGGTTTTCACTTTAGATCAGTTCCCCAGATATACTTAAGTAATGAGTTGTAACTCCTTGATAATGCATAAGCAATGCTTAACAAGTCATTTGTTAACGTTTTGGAAAGCACGGAAAGGTTTTCACTTTAAAAGTTCCCCAGATATGCGCAAGTAGTGAGTTGTAACTTCTTGATAATGCATAAGAAATGCCTAACAAATCATTTGTTAACGTTTTGTAAAGCATGGAAAGGTTTTCACTTTAGATCAGTTCCCCAGATATACTTAAGTAATGAGTTGTAACTCCTTGATAATGCGTAAGCAATGCTTAACAAGTCATTTGTTAACGTTTTGGAAAGCATGGAAAGGTTTTCAATTTAAAAGTTCCCCATATATGCGCAAGTAGTGAGTTGTAACTTCTTGTTAATGCATAAGCAATGCCTAACAAATCATTTGTTAACGTTTTGTAAACCATGGAAAGGTTTTCACTTTAGATCAGTTCCCCAGATATACTTAAGTAATGGGTTATACATCCTTGATAGTGCACAAGCAATGCTTATCAAGTCATTTGTTAATGTTTTGGAAAGTATGGATAGGTTTTCACTGAAAAAGTCCCCTAGATATGCGTTATTATTGCGTTGAAACTTCTTGGTAATGCATAAGCAATGCTTATCAAGTCATTCGTTAATGTGTTGTAAAGCAGGTAATAACAGGTTTTCACTTTAGATCAGTTCCCCAGATATACTTAAGTAATGGTTCATAATTCCTTGATAATGCATAAGCAACGCTTGTTAATGTCCAGAAACATCCATGAGGGGCAGTCACATGAGCCTCAACTTAGGCCTAGGCCTACTGTTTGCCATGCTACCAGTCATCACACACTAACCATTACAAAAGGGTTAAATAAGACTTCACTGATGCTAAAGCAAGAGTTTACAAACCGTTACCATACATGCCTAATAGTACTTGTTAATGGTTAGGTGGTAGGAGACAACAAAGAGATAATGCTTTTTTCATAAATAAAGGTGGGTTATCAGACATTTTAATGATGGTTTACTAATGCTTATCAGAAGGTTAAATCACCATAGACGAATGATTAATTAACAGTACTTAATAATTTCACAGAAATACATAATGACTGACCCGTGATTCACTAAGGGTTAACTAATGCTTAATTTTGTTTAGCGAGTAGTTACATCAGCACACACTAACCATTTACTAACGGTATTAGTTAATGGTTAAGAAATGAGAAATAACACATACATAACGACTTACTCGTGATTCACTAAGGGTTAATTAATGTTAAAAATAAGGCTTAACTAAGGTTTAACTTTGCTTAGCGAACCGTTATATCAGCACACACTAACCATTTACTAACGGTAGTAGATAATAGTTAGGAAATGAGAAATAATGCTTACATAATGATTAACTCGTGATTCACTAAGGGTTAACTAATGGTAAAATAAGGCTTAACTAACTAAGTAATGCCTAAAAAGGGGTACTTATTATAAAGTGTTACCACAACATTTGCAGTCAAAAGTTTGTGTTATGATTTGGACATTTTAATTTAACTTACCAAGATGTCTGGATGCCAACCCATGTCGCCTACAGTAGATTATCTGTAATAGTCTCCTAATGATCGCGCTGCCTGCATTTGATTTCATCGCTACATGATCCTGCAATGATGCTTTTTTACTCTCTCTGTACCCCTTCACTTGTGGTATGGTAGCTACAGGAAGGGCTGTAGCAACCCAATGTGAGTGGGCTGCCCGATGGTGAATCTTGCTATGTTGTTGTTTCCCTAGTACGGTCACTGTAGCGTGTGTTGTGTCTGACTTCACGCAATAGGTAAACACAGAGACCATTGTATATCGTGCCAGGAGTATCTTGAACTTTCTGGACTTGCTAGACCTTTACCAGATCCTTGGATCCAAAATGCACCCGAGCAGTGATTGGAGTAATGCGCTCCGATTTGGAAATTTGATCGCCAAAAAGATAAGTTTATTTGATTATTCGCCCCCCATGTCGAACTTTCTGTGTCTTCCTATATGAGAAGCCAGGAGCTAGCATAGATGGCTACATATCATATGGATCTGATGGGCATTGTGCTGCGAGTGCTAAACTGATGTAGTGTTTGTTTGCTACTTACTAATTCAGTCATTGTAGCTTCATTTATTTACACAGACTAGAAAGAAAGTGTTCGTATTCCACAGAATATTGACAGTTTGGCTCTCGTAAACTACCGGAGAACTGTGCCGCCACGAGAACAAGGAAGTAGCGAGACGACCGCAACAGCGCCTTTTCTCTGCGAACTTCGCAACCGTCTGTCGCGTAGTCAGGATTTTTTTGAGGCGCGCGACGACGGTTGCAGAGCCTCTGCGCGGGGGGTGTGGTCGCGCACAGACGGTTGCACAGGCTCTGCAACCGTCAGTGCCAATAAGTATAAATTGGCCTTCATCGGGAGCTATTTTAGCTAATGTCCCACACTTTCCCCCTCTTTAAGTTCAAATATGACATCCAACATTCAAGATGTAGTTGGCTGTGACTTTTTGCCAATGGACCGGGCCTCTCACATTTGCCTTGAATCTATCCTGTCGGATGGTAGGGATGTAGTTGCAGTTGGTGGCAATGATACTGTTGTCAGCGTTAAGCAGATTTTGGGTTTGGATTGGTAGGCGATCAGAGAAATTAATCAGCGGGACATGCACAGAGGCCGAGGGAAAGATTGAGGAGCAAGTTTTGAGAGTTGATTGAATTTGTTTCCAGGTTGTAGTGGGTTCATTACCCTGTTGGCAGTGGTTTAGCCCTGCTGCCAGAACTACCACTAATTTTTGGTCTAATTTTTGTAAGAAACCCTCTGAGGTGGTAAAAGGTTGCCCCAAGAAAACTATCCACTATTAGTCACCAATAAACAAAACAGGTTTATTGACTGTGAGATTCCAATCATTAGTTTTGTAAATGGTATTATTGTGGCGAGTAGGATAATAGAGGGGGGTCCTCTCCAAGGGTCCTTCAGGCTGGGGGTCCTTGTCGTTTTTCTGTTCATTTTGCCTTCGCGCTGGCAAGCAATTTTCTTTTTAGATAGTATACTATATTGGGCTGGGCATGTATGAATTTACAGCCCACTTGTCTCCGAATCAGTATTTAACACAGATCCTGTAGGCTGCATACATTGACTGCCATTCTGTCGGAATCACTGTGAACAACGGGAATTCCCGAAAAATGTCATCCTCCACTTGTTGCATCTCCCTGTTCCACGGTGAAGCGCTCTCACATAGACACTATAATATGGTTACAATGTCAAGCACAGCTTTGATTTTTTTTTTATCCTAACTGAGCGTTGGCTATAAATTCGTCTTTGAAGGACACAAGAAAGATTACTGCAATCTTTTCTGACCGTTATAACTACTCTCAATATGAGGTTGGCAATTTTGAGACATTGGACTAACTGACCTTCATTCTAGAAGTTCCACAAAGCATACTTATCATGTCATTCAACAGACCTTCGAAATTGACTGTGAACTTTTGCAAGTTTTTTTTTTTTTGGTCGCAACACTGCATGTTCATGCTATTCCTTGGTAGCGTGTGTTATAGGGACAGCTGGCACAGTCATATTTGTGACACTGGTGTGTACACCCGCCTGCTAGTTGTTACCTGAATGCCAAGCTAAGTCATGAAAACAAAAATGTTTTTCGCAACTTAGCCTAGCCTACTGACTTATTGGGCTGGCCTAATACTTTTGTTTTTAAAGTATTTTAGGGCCATGTCCATGGTGATATTACATTTTAATAATCTGAATTTTAATTGAATTGTGTGGGTGGGTGAAATAATGAGTCAACGAAAAATAATGTTTATTTGGGACTTAAAAGATATTCAGTAGACTAGCTTAATTATTTGATTAATTGATTGCATTTTTCACTTTCTAAATATAACCAACCAAGGGTGGAATAATTTCAAAGGATAAAAGATTTAAGCCAGAGGCTGTATAATCACACAAAAGATTAAACTTGGCTCATGCAACAGCAACCACAAATCAGACAAGCAGACGGGGGGGGGATTTGGGCTCAGACGGATGCAAATAAGAAACTCCTACAGTATACGGAGAAAAAAAACATGACTTTCCTCTCACACCAGATTATGGATTTGTGTTTAAACACACTGCACAAGACTAAACATCCCTTTTTTGTAGATGGGGAAGCGCTCAGCGATAAAATGACAACTAAATAATAAATAAAGATGATTTGCTTGAAATGCCTCACTAGGCTCAACAGAATTACCATTGTACGTTTGTGTCTCGACTCAATAAATCCATCAATGCAATTCCTTAAGGGTGGTTTATGCCTCGAGATCAGCGTCCCTGTGTCGTGATGCAGTGAGCCGTGCAGTTAACGGAGTGAAGCCCCCCCCCCCCCCCCCCCCCCCCCCCCCCCCCCCCCGGCCCCCCCCCCCATCACGCAGGTACTCTGGGGCACCTCCCCAAAATTGTGTCTCGACGCAGGGAATGATGCAGACAGCGACGGAGTGAACAGCGGGAAGGAGAGAAAATAGGTCTCTGATTGGTCCTCTCGACCAGCCTGCTCTGTCCTCGAGTCGAGAACAAGCTACTTCCTTGTTCTAACCTTCGTCGGGCTACGGACTGTGTGAGCTCTTCATTAAATAAGTTGCCCGTGCTTTTGTCGTTTCATTTATTTACACGAACCAAAGACAATACGTGCGCTTGCAAGTTACAACGCTGAAGTTATTTGGACAGTTGAACAGTGTTTCCAAGGACGAGGAAACATTCCGCTTCGTGCGTCCTATCCTCGACAAATGAGCCACTTCTTTGTTCCAAACTACAGCGGTGGCTGCCAGTGCGATCAAAAATGCACGTGACATAAAGATTTAATTTTTCATTTTCATTGTCGTCGAGCTAAAAAACAACCGACACGTCTAGGTTACTCTTTGTATTGAAGGCAGTTTGAGCGTGGAATGACATTGCGCAGACCGCGCTTCAAAAACAGGGCATACATCAAAATGAACTGCATCATGGCTGCGACTAGCTCACTCTGTGGCACTGCTTGGAAGTATAACACGCCCTTTAGTCTGACATGTTGGAATTAGAGGTGCTTAACTTTAATCTTTGAGGCGTCTGGATTGATTGGATCATTCCAAGGAGGGTATCTGGATTAGACGGATCACTTATTTAAAATAAATAATAATAACATATTTTTTTAAACGTTTCTGCCGTTAAGTAGCTATGCGCCTCGCATTTGTTGTCCCATGTATTAATTCACGTTGATAAATCAAACAGTAAGACAGTTTGAACAACGAAACTCACTTTATGAATCGTCACAGTTCCTAAACTCATGCTGCGATCCGACCCACCTGGGTCTCCTCACTAAACATGCAACCACGACTCGAAGAGCCCTTGGCAGCAGTGAAACGGCATGTTCCTGATTTTGCAATAAAAAATGTGTGTGTTTGTATTTAAGAAGACTAAAAGTCAAATATTTGGGAGCAGAAGTCTAGTTGAGCAGGGACAGACAGCAGGCGAGCAGCAGATGACCACTCGCTTCCGCTGCCGAGTTACCTTGCGACTCGCACACTCGTGGCAAAAACGAAACTTAAGCGTTGATCCGATCCGTAGGGGATTCGCTGCTAGCAACAACTCAGTCCTCTTGATCCGGCTCTCCAACCGGATCGTCCGAGTTTTATATCACTGTGTGCAGAATTATTAGGCAAACACGTTTTTTGAAAATATTGTCCATTTTATGCATATTGTCCGCCACGGACATGAGCACCTATTGGATTTTAGCATTTCAGGTCCTGCATATTGGTATAATAAGAGACAGTGTGATCGAAGGAGCCCAATACCCTATATCAGGGCAAAGTTAGTGTGCATAATTATTAGCCAACTTTGTTTTTCGTCTGGGAAAATGAGCCACAAAAGAGATCTAACAAACTCTGTAAAGACTAAAAACAATTTTGAAGTCTTCTAGAGGGGTGTGGCTGTCTTGAAATATTGGTCACATCCATCTAATGCACTGTTACAAGCCATCAGTGTCACATGACATGTGCTCACAAAGTAACTGCCAGATTGAGAAGAATTGAAGATGAAACTACCACAAAACTATTACCCTGCAGTGCTGGTATATTCCAGAACTGAAACCAACATCGACTGTCCACAAGAACATTGTATTCAGCACTCAGAGACATGGCCATGGTAAAATAGGCTGAAACCTGAAGACCACTCAACAAGTAACTTAAGTCAAGACTGGGTCAAGAAATGTGTTTAGACAGTTTTTTCAATGGTTTTATGAACTAGTGAAAGTGACTGTTAATGGACCAGGTTGATGAGCCTATTTCTAGATCAGTCATGTGCACACTCAGATCAGTTGCTGAGTTCCACTCAAATACCAGCAGATTACTGCATAAATACCATTGTCTTCGTAAAAGATACAATTTTCTCCCTCTAAAAGATCCAGCCATGGGTTCATCCACCCTGTCTGTCAAGAGTCACTTTCCCAAGTCCATAAAACCTTTGAAAATTTTGTCCCCAGGTATTTTTGCCCCCATTTTGACTTAATTAAAGGATAGTTCCGGCGTAAAATGAAAGTTTCACCATCGCTTTCCCATGCCACATAATGTATATAATGATGAGCCATTCTGGGCAATGCCGCGCCGTTATGGTGTTAGCTAATTGTAAGCTTTTTGCATCACGGCGGGGCCAATTATAGTCCTATTATTTTCTGATGTTTCCCTGCTATAAACAACTTAAAAAACGATACACACGTCATCACAAAGGTCTCGTCAATCAAACCGAGGCACAGAGATGATCATCGGACCAGTCCACACACAGTCTTTCACTGGCCAGTGTTTTCAGAGGTGTCTCACTGTTGCAACTCTCTGACCCGGATGCAGGCTACTCAATCAGATGGCTACGTAGGCTAAACATGGTCTGCGGTTCTTACACCCGCTGCGACCGTAAAATGAAAAGCTGGAACCCCGACCGTTTTCACCGACAGCCATATTACGGGAATGGCTAATAGCATTAGAAGTGGACGAAACTGACATAAAAACCCTGAGGGATCGCTACTACCGTGTATGGAGGGAGCATTTCGAGGATGATGACTACAAGAAGAGTAGGGAGATGGAACACCTAAACGAAACCGTCTAAAGATGAATGCTGTACCAAAAAGGCGCATGGCTATGGAGGTATGTTTGAAGAGAGAGAAACATGTGTAAATGTGTCTGGCTCATGAATCTTGAGTGTCTGTGAATCTGTGAAACTGGTTGCAACACCGCGCGTCTTTGCCAGCTAGCACTCTGTTTTGGGAAGGCATACAGGTGCAGTAAATGTAGCCCACTACAGGAGATCATAAACTGTCAAAACAAACTAGCGCGGGATGGCAAGTGAAATTGTGAAATTGTGCGACCTGAGGCATTCGATGTGGTTGATGTCAAGCATGCTAGAGTAGTTTCAGTGAAGTAGACACTAATTGACCAGGGCGCGCGAGGTCAGATGGACCATTAGACTACGCAACGGAGGGCTGGAGGAATTTTATAAAGTCGTATTAGAATGTAAGTACACCACCAGTGGTGTGTTATTACAAAGTTGAATCCATGTTATATTATACCGTGTTGCAATTACTTTGTAAGAGTAGTCTGCCTACCTTATCGAACGTCTGGGAGTGATAAAAACCACCTGGGGCTAACACGTCCGGGAGTGATCTCAGTTGGGAGTGTCCGTCTGCCACCGGTACTCTCCATACAACTCTTCAAATCTGCTGCCTGCACACACGGTAGTCCACTTCTGATGCTATTAGCCATTCCCGTAATATGGCTGGTTTAGACAGTGGCAGTCGGTGAAAACGGTCGGGGTTCCAGCTTTTCATTTTACGGTCGCAGTGTAAGAACCGCGGACCATGTTTAGCCTACCTAGCCACCTGATTGAGTAGCCTGCATCCGGGTCAGAGAGTTGCAACAGTGAGACACCTCTGAAATCACTGGCCAGTGAAAGACTGTGTGGTCCGATGATCGTCTCTGTGCCTCGGTTTGATTGACGAGACCTTTGTGATGAAGTGTGTATCGTTTTTGAAGTTGTTTATAGCGGGGAAACATCAGAAAATAATGGGACTATAATTGGCCCCGCCGTGATGCATTGGCTGCGTTTTTCGCCAAAAAGCTTAAAATTAGCTAACACCATAACGGCGCGGCATTGCCCAGAATGGCTCATCATTATATACATTATGTGGCATGGGAAAGCGATGGTGAAACTTTCATTTTACGCCGGAACTATCCTTTAACTTGTTGAATGGTTGTCTGGTGTCATCCCTTCTTACCTTGGCCATGTCTCTGAGCGCTCAATACCCAGTTTTTCTGGACATTCTGTGTTGGTTTCTGTTCTGGAATATGATAGGACTGCAGGGTAATAATGTTTTTGTAGTTTCACGTTAAATTCTTCTCAATGTTTGGCAGTGATTTCTTAAGAGACTGATGAATTTGTAACGGTGCATCTGATAGCTCTGTGCGAACGTGACCAACATCTTGCAAATTTCAAAACAGCCACATCCCTCTAGAACACTTCAAAATTGTTTATAGACATTTCAGAGTTTGTTAGATCTATTTTTTGGCCTATTTTCCCAAAATAAAGTTGCCTAATAATTATGCACACCTGATATAAGGTGTTGGGCACCTTCGACCACACCCCCATCTTATTATACAAATACACATGACCTGGAATGTTTAAATCAAATAGGTTTTCATGTTCATATAGATTGCTGTTGGAAAGTATGCATGAATAAGAATGTTTGCCTAAAAAACACGTTTGCCTAATAATTCCGCACACAGTGTAGTTGGAATGAAGCTAATGCGGCTGCTGTTCCACTTTGACCTTGAAGATCACTATCACTACTCAAGATCACTACTAAGACTTGACCTTGAGGACCTCACTATGGCCTTGACCATGGACAGTACTGTGACCTTGAGGGCAGTAGACTGTAGCTGTGGAGGTCATTGTGCGGCACTGAGACTTTATTTGACTCCCATGCATTCCACTCACTTCTAAATTAGTGAATGCTGAAACTGTGCCCTGACCAAAACAATCCCTGACTCTAATCTCTCTCTCTCTCTCTCTCTCTCTCTCTCTCTCTCTCTCTCTCTCTCTCTCTCTCTCTCTCTCTCTCTCTCTCTCTCTCTCTCTCTCACACACACACACACACACACACACACACACACATCCATCACAGCGTTAATGTGGGCTCCTGCAGCTCCCAGCATGCATCTGGCTCTGAGGAGTGAGCTGTGCTTTCTTAGCCGGCAGTTTGTCCAGAAGACAAACCCATGCAGTAGGGCAGAGGAGGAGAAATGCCTCCGAACACATTACACTTCTCAATCTCCTCAAGCGCTCCCACTGCAAACAATCATATGGTCACACACACACACACACACACACACACACACACACACACACACACACTCACTTTAAGGAGAAATGCCTCTAGATCCGCTGATCTCGGGTGTCTCAGACCAAGCCATCTTGTTTATTGCAGAGGTGCTCAGGACCCAATACAGTTCTTATTACGCTACTCTCTCTCACACACACACAAGGGAATGAAGAGAATTCATAGCACTTATGCATCCATGGTCCAGCACCCACACCGAGGGGCAAACATAATCACATGGACCACCACCGTGTAGCATCAAACACACACACGCACACACACACACACACACACACACACAAACACATGCACAAACACAGTCGCAAATATGCACAAGCCACTCATATTTATTCATGTCAAACTGTCAATGCAGCAGAGAAGTTGCTTTGTTTTGTCTTTTGATTAGCTAATAGACCTATATCACGTGTCTGTAAAATATGTTTTATTTCCATGAACTGAAATGAGCAATTCACTCAATATGCAGATGATTCTAAATACATGCAAGTATATTACCACACACCAGTAAACATGCACTCACATTGGTAGAGCTCAGCCTTGGTATAGTGGTACGTGTGTGTCTAACTGAAAGGGATACAGAGACTGGTAAATGAATTATTCCTGTTTAGTTATTGATCTAATGTGATTAAATCTTAATGTCCCACATTTTGGATGCAGACAGGTGAGTTGTGAGTGTGAGTGAGAGGGAGGTTCGATGGTGAGTTGCTGCTGGACATATCCCTCAGGAGGTCCATCTGAGAGGTCTATTGATTGTGTCTGGCCAACACTACTGTTTTATCGCAAAGGGACACTGTGCAGGAAATGGTCAAAAAAGGTACTGCAACTATGCTGCTCATTGAAACTAGGCTCCCTATTGCCAAATTTGATATTTACATGAAAGTTTACCAAGTAATAAACACATATTTTGTAGTATGGTCCAAGTACAGTCATTTTTGCAGCTAAAAATGACTATTTTTGGAAATTCAAAATGGCGGACCATGGAGAAGATCCCCCTTTTCATGTATGAAAAGAGCGATTTTTTCAGTCATAATGAATACTTAGAATTTGATGGTGGTGGTAAGTATTCATGAAAAAGGTAACATTAGTGAATGGGCAGCATGAATTCTGGAAATAAACAACTACAAATCTCACACAGTATCCCTTTAAGCCCCTGAGTGAGCTGTGTCAGGGCCTTGTCCATTTCCCCAGTCAGGGGGGAGGGCCTGTCCAGAGAGTCATGTTTTTCAGCGTCAGGCTAGTCATGCATGGTCTTTCAATTAGTATTGCATGTTTGCTTTTTTGCCTTTATTTTAGATAGGACAGTGAAGAGCTTCAGGAAGCGAATGTGGAGAGAGAGAGGGGGTAGGGATGGCAAATGACCCATGCCGGATTAGAATCCTGGGTGCAACCCTTGGGCATGCAAGCCCGAGCTATCTGACGCTTAGCGTGCCACACCAGCGCCCCACCGTTATTCTCAATTCTATTTGGGTCAAACATAATCTGCTTGGCACATCTGTGTTCAGGGCAGGTGTGGGATTCTAGTGCTCTCTAGTGTCCTCCAAACCACAGACTTGATGCTGTCTCAGGCAGGGCTGCTGACAGCTTTGGCTGGGCCCGGGACAAAGACATCTGGAAGGGCCACAAACCCAATATAGTGTAATGAGGATACATTTCAGGGCCCCCTCTCTCCCTGGGCCCGGGACAAGACACCCCTTTGCCCCCCCACCCCTGCATGCTTCCCTGGTCTCAGGAGCTCATGTAATGCCACAGGCCAATGTCCAGCTGATCCCCCAAGGGAGCATCATGGATGTGCGCCACCGGGGCAACGGCTGAGTTCTAGAATAGAATAGTGTACTGTTGTCATGGCAACACTGCCTCACGGCATCAGGTCAGAACACTCAGCAGGTTTCCAGTGTATAGCTGAATGAGCTACAGTAGACTACTTACACAGTGAAAGTGAAAGCTCAATTCCCAGTCATAGTGACACAGCACTTCACAGCACACAAGTGCACATGACAAAATTGCATTTATGCCTCACACGTGCAAGGGGGCCGCCCCCAATGGCGCCCGAAAGGAAGCAGTACGGCGGGACTCAGGTACCTCAGTCATGGTGGAGGATGGGGGAGAGCACCAGTTAATTACTCCCCTACCAACCTGGCGGGTCGGGAGTCAAACTGGCAGCGTTTGGGCTACGAGTCTGACGCTCTAAACGCTTACCCATGACTGCACAAAGGTGTGTCACAAGCATATCTAAGAGCTGAAATGATTTATGATTTCTCATCTAATTTGAGTTTTATTGGATAACGCAAAACAAATGGGAAATAATTTCAAGTTCCTTACTGTAGGCCTAATTGCTTTAGCTCTGAAGAGAAAATAGAAAATCGCTGTTTTATTGCCGTACACTGACTCATTTACAAACATTTAAGTGGTCATTCGTGATTTCAGAACAATGGATCCATTTTATTGTGGAATTGTGGCACAATTTAATTAGGATACTTGACAAAAAAGGCCCATGTGTTGCAGCCAGGCGGGTGTGGTGAAATGAAAAATAAAATGAATTAGCTCTTTTTTAACATTCTGATTTGTCATCCTTCTGTAAGTTGTGCCTGACATGTTGTGCCTGACTCTGAGCTCATAAACCATGGAAATTACTGTAGGCCTACATGCTGACTGCGTCCAGGAGGTAACTGGGTGCCCTAGTCAATTCCATCAGTAAGGTATTTTCATTATTATTTTTAATCAGTTGCTATGATTATATCTGTCCTTTTACAGTGGGTGGGGAACGTTTTCACCAAACTTGAAGAATCAGTAATACATTCCTAGATACTGAATGCATGCATGTGGGGAATTTATCCTCTGTAGTTCAATTAAGAGTAATTTAGTGGTTTCAGCTTGAAAGGTTTCTTTTCTGTCTCGTCCTCCAACAATGTGTCAAGGCTAATGGATATGTCAACGGGACTGTGACGATCACTCCAACACTTATCTGGTCAAACACATGTGATGGCTTTACTGTGACAGCTTTACATAGGTCCATTAGTGCTAAACGGGCTGCCTTACAAGGTGTCAAATCTGTTTCTGGGCATTATCCTACTCTAGGTGTTTTATAAGGAGGACATTTGTTGCTGCTCGAGCCTTTGGGTGTATTACTTAAACAATTGAACGCAGAGTTCGTCAATACCCAGAGGACTACTGCCACTGACTGACAGATATGTTATACACAGGACATCGGCACCAATTTAAATAGACATTTGCACACACACACACACGCACACGGACACACACACACGGACACACACACACTATGGTCAATAGTGACTCTGGTCCATCAGCAGTGGGTCTGTACTATGGATCCCTTGCTGCATTTTTGACCACTGCACGCTGACTGTGAATGACACATCACGAATGACACCTGCCACCATTACATCAACTGCAGCAACTGCAAATGACCATTTCATTTTATTTGTGTATTTCCCCCATGGAGTGCGGACTAGAAAGGCTTAAGACAGAATTCAGTCTCTGCGCAACGTATTGCATACATATTTTTTCATTCCACATATTTATTTTATTTCTTTACTGATTTTCATGTCATATTGCCATATGCTATTCATTTATTTTACCACCCACATCACATCGTAATAGCTGCATGTTTTATATTCACTCTTATTTTTATATTCCTGCATCTGGGATAATCCATGAAGCATTTAGAGTGTAATACGCACAGTCTGTGATATCACAGTCTTCAAAATGGATGAGTAGTATTCACCCACATGCGTGCATATCGCCTGTCTGTTTCCACAGCTGGCTGTGTGGACAGTGATGAATGCTGGCCTGCTATGTTGCTGTTCCTCACAGCTGTCCTGTTAAAAACAAACCCCCTTCATTTTTATTTTACTAGCATTTATCTAGAATATGCTACAGACGCATGCACGGGCGTGCACACACACACACACACACACACACACACACGCGCGCGACACGCGCGCGCGCACACACACACACACACACACACACACACACTATACACACACTCTCTCTCTCACACTCACACACACACACACACCCTCTCTCTCACACACATGCATGCACGCGCTGGCACTCGCATGAATGGTTACTAGATTGTTTATTGAGGAAAATATCCCCCCATCCTCTCATCTCCTCTCTTCGCTCATACAGTATCTTAAAACTCATCCAGACTGTGTTGATGTGTGTGTGTGTGTGTGTGTGTAGTTAACTGGCAGATGGTGCATCTCTCTGGTGATAAAGATTTAACTCATTGTATGGGAGCTGTGGGAGTTTTAATACCTGGAGGTTTAACAACTCACTGCTTTACACACAATTTCAAAATGATTAACATACGCCTAGACTCATAACGTCCCCGAAATGACATGAGAAAGACTTACTGTCTTTGCCTAGTTTGTGTGCAAGTAATACGATGGGTGTGTTAACGATTTAGTTCAAAAACAATTTATTTTACAGCTATGTGCAGTATATTTGAGTTCTGCAAAATCAGCCAGAGTTACAAAAAATAAGATTTATCGATCAGGAAAAAAAACTAAAAACATTTAAATAAGACATTGACAATAATCTCTCTCTCAATGTCTTATTTAAATGTTTTTAGTCAAACTGCACATAGTTAACATAAGAAGTATTATTTTGCCATACAGTATTTGCATTTGCATTGGTTAGCAATTGAAGCTACTAGAGTACTACCAGCTGGAAATAGTGAGTGTGTATACTCATGAACGGTGTGACGTTTTCCATGTGCGTTACGCCCATTTGTGGGGGAAAACAACCCATGCAAGTCAATTGGTGATGTTGGGGTTTAATAAACGAAAGATACGGACCTGTAGACTAGCGTTGTTCACGCGCAACATGCCGAAAACGTGTTGTGTTGCCGGCTGTTCAAATAATATAGCCAAACAGCCGTGGCTGAAGCATGGAATGTGTTCATAGGGCAGTCATGGGTGAGCGGTTAGGGCGTCAGACTTGCATCCCAGAGGTTGTCGGCTCGACTCCCGACCCGCCAGGTTGGTGGTGGGAGTAATCAACCAGTGCTCTCCCCCATCCTCCTCCATGACTGAGGTACCCTGAGCCTGGTACCGTCCCACCGCACTGCTCCCCATGGGGCGCCACTGAGGGCTGCCCCCTTGCACGGGTGAGGCATAAATGCAATTTCGTTGTGTGCAGTGTGCAGAGTTCACTTGTGTGCTGTGGAGTGCTGTGTCACAATGACAATGGGAGTTGGAGTTTCCCAATGGGCTTTTATTATTTTTTATTTATTTATTTATTTAGGCTAGCCGATGTAGCACGTAAGTCAATGAGCCATTCGGTTTGTTTTCACCCATAAAGGGGCGTAACACAAATTTAAGAGCAAAGTACCCGGATGTCCGTTCATGAGTATGTGAGAGAGGAAAAAGACTGATAGAAAGGGAGAGGGTGAGATAAACATCTAAGTGATGACAGGAGTGGCCCTGCAGTGTGAGCACTAGTTTTTCTTAGAAGTACACGATTTAATTAACGACAGCCCCTTTCCTCAAGGCCCCCAGAGATCTCCCATAGGCTACCACTGTAGCCATTTTGAAAATATATTGTACAAACGATATAGGTAGGTTCATCTATGTTTTCTCAGCCATCCTTTCCTTGCTTCATCTATTCATGTACATGATGTACATGCATGCTCCACTAGCCATTGTCTCCTAATATCTGGTGCTCCACATGGATCTGTGTCTGTTCTGGGGAAGTGGCGGAGCAAGCCTATTGAGGAACAGCATGGACGTCCCCTCGAGGGAGGGAGGGAGAGAGAGAGAGAGAGAGAGAGAGAGAGAGAGAGAGAGAGAGAGAGAGAGAGAGAGAGAGAGAGAGAGAGAGAGAGAGAGAATGATTTTCTACATATTTCTAGAAAGGAAAGTTATGATGAGATCAGGTCAGATTAAAGTCAAATATATAGGTAATAGGGGTGGGTGGACAGCATATTGTGGGCCTGCGGGGAAAAGAATATCTTGTTTCATCCACTCCAAGAACATTCAAATAAAACATGAAGTGAAGTCTGTATTCTTGATACTCTTGCACTGTCTGACTCTCTGACAGGTCTTGCTCGTGTATCTGTCAGGAACCATTACATGGACCGATCACATAGGCCTATATGCATGTTTCTCTATTCAGGAGCTGGGGAAGAAATACACTTCACAACAGGCCATGTTTATCTGGGTATCTTTGACAGGGCCTTTGATGAAAGTCTAAAGTCTTACGTAATCTCTATGGGGGAAGCAAGGGAATGGAGGGGAGAAGGGAGACTGAGGAGAAGGCATGGAGATGATGGGAGAGGGGCAGAGGCGATTCTAGTGTCTGGTGGGGCCGCAAGCGAAAATGCAAAAGAATGAACATTAGAACCAAAATCACCACTACTGTAGCACAGAATGGACTAGTTATTCACTATCTAGGGGCTTGGGGGCCCCTAGCGGCTGCCTGCCTTGCCTGGTGGCAAGATGCGCCTCTGGAGAGGGGGAACAAGGGATAGAAGTCAAGGTATGGAGGAGAGAGAAGGGGTGGCGGCAGAGGAGAAGGAATGGAGAGGAGAGGGGGAAAGAGGGATGGAAGTGAAGGAATGAAGAGGAGATGGGAGAAGGAGTCTCATCATCGGATCCAGGCAGGCGGAAGGAGAAGATGGAGGGAATTGCGAAGGAGAGAGAGACAGAGAGAGAGAGAGAGAGAGAGAGAGATGTGGGTGTGAGCCTTACTCTGGGCACCATATGGAAAAATAAAGAATATAAAAACAAAATATAGTGAAAAAGGATAAGATATTCAATGTGAGAAAATAGAATATCTCAGTGTACCAACTCATAGCGCCCAATCCCTACAGAGAGAACAGGCCAGCACCAGAGAGAACAGACAGTCTTTTTCTCATGTTGTCAGTGGGATGAACTGGGGGGATTTGGAGGAAAAGAAAAATGCAATTCGCTGTGTAGGCAGAGGAGAGTGGGAATACAATGAGATGTGCAGGACTGTGAAATGTATTGTTTTCTTGTTTTGATTCTATTCGATTCTATTTACTTTCATCTTTGATGGAGATGCAGAGAACAGACAGTGTGTGTATCTAACAGATGTGTGCCAACACAGAAGCAAGAGCTCAGCATGGGTTTATGGTATATGGGGATGTTTATAAAGTTGATAATAAAGAGATCTATCTTCTGTGTCTGTCTATCGACCGATCGATCTATCTATCTGCAAAGTATCTGTCTATCTATGAGAAAGGACCCGAGAGGACCCAGGCAGCCAAAGTTCACAGTAGTGACCCAGTAGGGAGTGTGTGTCTCAGTATGTGATCGTATTCCCCTGGTGCACACCCCTGGACCATGCAGTACTCTCCCTCTCTCTAGTTACCACAAACAGATCAAACACATGCTGTACACATTCCACATTCCTACATACAACTGTTCTGATGTAAATTGGAAAAAAGAAAGAAATTTGGATTACAACACTACAAAAATAATAATTTGGAACAGAGCATTTTGGGCATTTTAGGTTTTTCTTATTTTTAAAAATACTGTTATCATTGGAAGGTTCATTCAAAAACCTTTTTAATTGTATTCTAATGGCTGATGACTTCAAAATTATGATGACTGTCATTTCAATTGATTATTTGGGAAAACGGCAAAACATTTAACTTGTGTAATCATGTGGATTGGCAGATGACCTTACTGTAATCCATGACCTCTGTTGCCTTCTTTGTAGAGCAGTGCAGCCTTATTCTCCAATCTGTACACCTATATCACACACAGAGATGCACCAGAGACCCTGGAGCTGTTGACAAACATGAATTGTAGGGCGTGAGAAGTGCTGAGATAACCTGACACTTTGACATGTTGGCTGGGAAGGCTGCAGTCTAGTTACCACATGCTGTATCGATGGCAATGCGGCCTTCTTTGTAGAGCAGTATTCTCCAACCTGTACCCCTAGAGATCACAGACAGATAGCACACAGAGAGATTCACACTGGAACTGTTTACAAATATAAGATTGAAGATTTGAAGATTGTACACCTTGAGTATGTGGTGGAGAAAGTGACATGTTGACACGCTGACTGTGTAGGGTGAATACTGATATGTCACAGATCCTGCAGTTGTCATATACTGTATGGTTGGTTGGCATATAAACGATTGTGAAACCTGACTCGGATCGAGTTTGAACCAATCAGGTTGCATGTCGTGTCACAAGGCCTGGAGTTCTCAAACAGGAAGTCAATGGGCTCGGTTACATGGGAGAAATAATTTCGAATGAACTCCATTTGATTCCAAATTCAGCCTAATTCCGCTTTGAAAACATAAAGTAAATACTTCCTAATTCTGAATTAAGTTAATTCGTAATCATACTTTATTCAGAATAAAGTGTCTGGTTTATTCCTCTTTTAATTCCAAATAAGCATATTTCTCTGCCATGTAACTTTGTGGGTACTGTTTATAGTATACTCTTCAGAGGCTTGGTGTTTATCTCTCCACGTGTGTGTATGTGTGCGTTCGTGCGTGCGTCCGTCCTGCCATAACTGTGTACCTGTGTGTCACTATAAGCATGTTTATTAAAGTGTGGTTAGTATAACTGAGGCCGGCCATCCATTATAGCGGTACATTATCGCAGCTCGACGTATTGGATACCCCAGTGTCGACGCACTGCTACTACAGCTTGCGTGGCCCGGGAGTTATATACAGGAAGTATATCGATCTACATTTCTAGCCGTTTTTATCGATGTAGCAAACCAACTGCCCCTATATTACAGTTCAATATACTCTTACCGACCTCGGCACATGTGTTTTTTTCACACACAGCTTGACCTCGTGTTGTTATGCTTATGATCAAAATCGAACATAATCATTTGAACCCAGGCATCATAAGCACGTGCAACATGAATGCTTGTAGTCTATATTTTGTACATCCAAAAGTTCGACAGACGTCAAAAATCTACTTTTACGGAGGGAAATGCATCTCCGTGATGACCACAGGTATCATGGGACATCTTCATGTGCTCAACAGTCATTGGGTAACGCAGTCCGTCAGCCGCTGCTAATTTGCATAACTTTCGGGAGAGCTCAACTTTTTGACGTGCCACCGGACCCACGCTCGCCGTGCCGGAATCCCAACATGCATTGCGAGTCCGGTAACGACGATATGCCGCATTTCATTGAAAATGAATTGAATGCGTTGGTACGGCTTGCGTCAAACTGACAAATGGATGGGCACCGTTATACAGTATACAGTAAGCATCAAGTGTGGTTATGTGTGTACCTGTGTGTCAGTATAGGCATGTTTATTAATGTGTGGTTATGTGTGTTTCCAGGTTTAGAATAAGGCTCTTAATTATTCCCTGACGGGTATGCATGCGTCCATCCTTCCATACCTGTGTACCTGTGTGTCACTATAGGCCTGTTTACTAAAGTGTGGTTATGTGTGTTTCCAGGCTGAGAAGGCCCTTAATTATTCCCTGACGCACAGCTCTTACACGCTGGTGCTCTGTGTTTGGGGAGATGTAATGCAGTGTTAATTAAAGCCTTTATCAAGCCACTGAGTCAAACCACCTTAGTATTCCCCAAAACACAGATCACCACAGCTCCCAGGGTAAAGCTGTGTGTGTGTGTGTGTGTGTGTGTGTGTGTGTGTGTGTGTGTGTGTGTGTGTGTGTGTGTGTGTGTGTGTGTGTGTGTGTGTGTGTGTGTGTGTGTGTGTGTGTGTGTGTGTGTGTGTGTGTGTGTGTGTGTGTGTGTGTGTGTGTGTGCGTGTGTGTGCGTCAGTGCGCGTCAGTGCGCATATGCGTGCGTGCGTGTGTTTTTGTTTACGATATGAGTGGCGTGTGTGTGTGTGTGATACTATGTGTTTGTCAGGAGTGGGGATGCCAGGGAAGGAAGTGTTGTGTGTGTGTGCCTGTGCCTATGCGTGTACGTGTGTGTGTGTGTGTGTGTGTGTGTGTGTGTGTGTGTGTGTGTGTGTGTGTGTGTGTGTGTGTGTGTGTTCAAGTCCTCACATCTCCTCATAATGGCCACCTAGTTAACAATGCCTTTTTGTTTTACTTATGTACACTGGAGGCTATCATTTTCTTTCCCTCATATCAGGGTCTAAACACACCGCCCAAACAAAGAAACAAAGTGTTCATACGGACCTATCTGATGACCTCTCTCAGTGCTGTGCTAAAAAATTCTGTATGACAACATGTTGTGCATTTGGTCTATTTTGAGACTGCCCGAGAGAGGGGTGTGTGTGTGTGTTGGGTGGGGAGCGAGAGAGAGAGAGAGAGAGATTGTTCTCCCTGCTGCTATATTGTAGGGAAATAGGGATACAGAGAGGAAGACAGAGAGAGCAGAGTGAATGTGTGTAATCTTTGGACTGGAGCCATTGAACACATGTTGGTAGTCAGAAGACAGCTGTAAATAAATAAATGAATAAGTGGACGGTGTGACCCAGAATTGTAAATATAAGTATATAAATATGTAGATATTGGGGCTCAGGATTGCTGGTTCCAATGGTAAGAACAGAATTGCTTTCCTGTGCAAGACAGAGCTGGCAGGTGGACCATATTTTATATCTCCCCATCTACTGCACTGTATCTACCTCTCTGTTTTCCTGACACTCTATCTCTCTACTTCTTTTTCCCCTCATTCTCTGTCTTTCCTGTTAATTTGTAGAGAAAACAGACCACAGATGAGATGACAGCAGTTTATAAGGCCTTTGTGTGCCACATGCCTGAATCAGAGTGACTTATAATAACACATTTAAATGCATCGAATTACATATCACTCCATATCTCCCTGGATAAATACTCTGTATGAGAGTCCCATAATGCCACACTATGGGGGCGTCTCAATGAAGATTCTCCTACTGCACTTGTGTATAGCACATAGCGTACAAGAGGTGATGTGTATCGCCTGTGGATAGCAGGACCATGAATGGAGAGATGAGAATTGGTATGAGATGAATCAGCCTGTGTGTGTTTGCCGCAGGAGTTATTGACATGCATGAGATGACAGGTGAGATGATGAACTGGAATGCACTCACTTGACTGTTAGCACATTCTCTTTGAATCTCTTTAAAACAATGCAAACAAAAAACAACAACAAAGCCAGAATATCTATTATCATACACAAGCACAATGCTGGAAACACTCTTATGTTTTCTCAAAGTTTTTATTCAAAATGGTAAAAACGTAGTGTATTTCAGTTTGTACTAAGTGGCAAAAAGAAACAGAGCTGTGTATTGAGACAGATGACACATAAGAAAATACAATGACATTGAAACGACATCCAAGGCTGTGTTTCTGGCTTTAGTTTATATCCTGCAGCGAAATATTGTGGGGCTCCATTTTATCACGCTTTAGTTAAACTAAACTCCGAAAAAGATGATGTGTCAAGTAAGGTCTGCTGAATTGTCAATCAAAGCCAGAAGATGAATCCTTTGTAGTTCTTAAAGAGTGAAAATGTCTCATGGTTGACTTGTGATCAATGCCACTGCCAATGGCATACTTCCCTGACTAAAGAAGTTGACGGGTAAAAAAAAAGACAAAATAAATATCTGTATGCTGGCACAAGCCCTGAGTTGAAGTACACAGTCAATGAAAACAAAAGGAACTGCAGTCAATAAAACTCTTGATAAACACTTGTGTTGTTTCTCAGGCTCTCCAAAGCAAATGAACATCGTCAGGGCCGCTGACAACTTTTGCTGGGCCCCGGGACAAATTCATTTCAAAAAGGGCTCCTGATCCAATGAATACTATGTAATGAGGACCCAATTTGGGCCCCCTCTCCCTGGGCCCGGGACAACTGACCCCTTTGTCCCCCCCTGTCAGCTTCCCTGGACATCGCTGTGGCCCTAATTCAATTCAATTCAATTATTTTATTAAGGGGTAGCCCCTTGAGATGTTCCATCTCTTTTTCGAGGGGGTCCCTATAAGCATCAAAAACATAATTTACACACAGTCACACATCCACACCAGAGCTCTTCATCACTACAAACTAAGTCCAACGTCTCTACCCCAAATAGATTTATAGGCAAAAATCAGCAAGTAAAACACAAAAAAATACATTTGTATAACATTAAAAAGACATGATAAATAAAAGACAAATAAAGGACTCAGGAGAAAACCACAGTTGAACACAGGTACTAAGGCAGGCGTATAGACTTTTTTGTTGTTGTTGCTAAGCAGCCTGGCCCTCAGATTGTGCTTAACACCTTTGTCAGTTGCAGTGAAAGTGAAAGTGAAAGGCCAACTGGGAAACTCCAACTCTCAGAGACCGTTACAATATGTGACCTTGCCTCCTCCACTTGTGCTTGTCTCCTCGTACCAGGAAGTAATATGTCATGATGACATCACTGAAAACAACATTATATATCAATATCTTGCAAAAGCTGAATTGTAAAGTCTTTTTCTCATTTGCAATTGGAATGGTGAATGAAAAACATTCCCTCAAAAGTTGTTGTGGCTAGACTGACAGATGGGAAACTTTATCGTTTTCTCCACGGAGGAGGTTTCAGAAGGCGGGGCGAGGAAACAAGCACAAGTGTATATTGTAACGCACTCTCATTAAGTGCATTCGATTAATCATCAACGCATGCATGCACATTTAGACATCAATGCACTCTGGATGAAAATGCTGCATGACAGTTAGATTTCCTGTCAAAATTTCGGTGATGTTGCGTCGACGAGGTGACATGTCACATGGTGTCAAACTATTGCGGGTGGATGCGACTGCAGTCAGATCTTGCAACCTCTGCAGTTACTTATCCTCTTCAACGCTCGTCTGCGGACTGCCTCCGAGGTCACGCGCCCATGAACTGGTTGGTCAACAACTCACTCACGTGTGTATATGGGTCTTGTCTCACACCTCTACACAAGTTTGCGCAGGTCCCCACTTCAGCTCCTCTTCACTGCCTGTCCCCCCACTCCTCACACGTGGTGTGTTAGAGCAAACCGGTGCGAGCTCATCGTCTCGTTCATATTTGTGGCCGACTTTAAATGCACTGTATTTAATAACACCCATATCCTGACAACAAGTTCTCGCTCACGTGCTTCGTCAATGTTGGTCGACAGCAACAAAGTCGTATGGGGCTAGTGTCATTGTAACAGCACTCCACAGCACACGTGTTCACTGCACACACCGAAATTGCATTTATGCTTCACCCGTGCAAGTGGGCAGCCCCCAGTGGCGCCCCAAGGGAGCAGTGCGACGGGACGGTACCATGCTCAGAGTACCTCAGTCATGGAGGAGAATGGGGGAGAGCACTTGTCAATTA
This sequence comes from Engraulis encrasicolus, assembly GCF_034702125.1. Classification (NCBI taxonomy): domain Eukaryota; kingdom Metazoa; phylum Chordata; class Actinopteri; order Clupeiformes; family Engraulidae; genus Engraulis; species Engraulis encrasicolus. Next base: position 29,179 of record NW_026945511.1, on the reverse strand, counting down.
CTCCCCCCACCAACCTTGTGGGTTGGGAGTCGAACCGGCAACCTTTGGGTTACAAGTCCGACACTCTAACCGCTTACTCATGACTGCTCAGGACTATTAGTCTGTCTCTGTGCTTGCATTTCCTCCTGCTTCTCACAGACTTGACTGCAGTCACCTGTGTTCATTCTCTCTGACACCCCCCCCTTCCGTTCCACCTCCCTTCAGCTGGCCTGGCTGGCAATTGGAGACACGCACAGTTGCACATACACACGCACACGCACACACACACACACACACACACACACACACACACACACACACACACACACACACACACACACACACACACACACACACACACACACAAACACGCACACGCACACGCACACACAGGTTGTCACAAACCAGACATTTATATGTGCATCGGTTAGAAGAGGACATGTCACGTGTTCTACAAAAATGAATCAGACACTGTTCAGAGTATTACAGTATAGAAGTTATCTCGGTAACACTTTACAATAACTACCCCCAAAAAGCTTTATAAACGCTTTATAAATAATTAACTAATTATCAACAAAATGCTTACAAATGTTTATACATGGGCAAGAAATACTATGTTAACACAGACACAGCACAGTCCTATGGGTCCTGGAAGTTTATCCTCCAAAGACCAGATGGTGTGAAACCACATAAAACTCACACAGTAGAAGTTGATTCCCACTCCACTTTGATGTCGTAGTTTGTTTTTTACTCATTTACAAACATTTAATTATAATTAAATGCTAATAAAGTGTTTATTACGTTTGGGTAGTTATTGTAACGTGTTACCGTTATCTGTGTGTTCATGGAAGAGGAGAAT
>NW_026945511.1:0-28241 GCF_034702125.1 Engraulis encrasicolus | reverse complement strand
AACGTTTTATTTTTATGGGTCCAGCAAACCTGCCGGACTACTTTCGCCTGGACCAAAACTGGACGAGAACTCTGCCCACAGGATGCTGCCGGGGGTAAGTCAGTGTCAATGCATAACACTGGTGATGGGGATGCCATACAGATCCATGTCAAAAATCCCGAACTATCCCTTTAATCGAATGCACTTAATGAGAGTGCGTTACAATATACACTTGTGCTTGTTTCCTCGCCCCGCCTTCTGACCCCTCCTCCGTGGAGAAAACGATAAAGTTCCCAGCTGTCAGTCTAGCCACAACAACTTTTGAGGGACTGTTTTTCATTCACCATTCCAATTGCAAATGAGAAAAAGACTTTACAATTCAGCTTTTGCAAAATATTGATATATAATGTTGTTTTCAGTGATGTCATCATGACATATTACTTCCTGGTAGGAGGAGAAAAGCACAAGTGGAGGAGGCAAGGTCACATATTGTAACGCACTCTGAGAGTTGGAGTTTCCCAGTTGGGCTTTCACTTTCACTAACACACTGCAACTGACAAAGGTGTTAAGCGCAACCTGAAGGCCAGGCTGCTTAGCAACAACAACAAAAAAGTCTATACGCCTGCCTTAGTACCTGTGTTTAACTGTGGTTTTCTCCTGAGTCCTTTATTTATCTTTTATTTATCATGTCTTTTTAATGTTATACAAATGTATTTTTTTGTGTTTTACTTGCTGATTTTTGCCTATAAATCTATTTGGGGTAGAGACGTTGGACTTAGTTTGTAGTGATGAAGAGCTCTGGTGTGGATGTGTGACTGTGTGTAATGTATGTTTTTGATGCTTATAGGGACCCCCTCGAAAAAGAGATGGAACATCTCAAGGGGCTACCCCTTAATAAAATAATTGAATTGAATTGAATTAGGGCCACAGCGATGTCCAGGGAAGCTGACAGGAGGACACAAAGGGGTCAGTTGTCCCGGGCCCAGGGAGAGAGAGGGGCCCAACTTTGGATCCTCATTACATAGTATTCATTGGATCAGGGGCCCTTTCAAATGACTTTGTCCCGGGCCCAGTAAAACTGTCACCGGCCCTGGCGATGTTCATTTGCTTTGGAGAGCCTGAGAAACAACACAAGTGTGTAATCAAGAGTTTTATTGACTGCAGTTCCTTTTGTTTTCATTGACTGTTTACTTCAACTCAGGGCTTGTGCCAGCATATGGATATTTATTTTGTCCTTTTTTCTACCCGTCTTCTTTTGTCAAGGAAGTATGCCATTGGCAGTTGTATTGATCACAAGTCAACCATGAGACATTTTTACTTTTTGAGAACTACAAAGGGATTCATCTTCTGGCTTTGATTGACAAGTCAATAGACCTTACTTGACACATCATCTTTTTCGCAGTTTAGTTTAACTCAGCATGATAAAATTGAGCCCCACATTTTCCGCTGCAGGATATAAACTAAAACCAAAAACACGGCCTTGGATGTCGTTTCAATGTCATTGATTTTTTTGGGAGGCATGCATTCTTTCTGTTCTTGTGTCATCTGTCAAGTCTCAACACACAGCTCTGTTTATTTGCAGCCAAGGCACTTACAAACTGAAATACACTACGTTTTTACCATTTTGAATAAAAACTTTGAGAAAACCTAATAGTGTTCCAGCATTGTGATTGTGTATGATAATACATTTTCTGCCTGCGTTGTTGATTGTTGCTGTTTTTGATATTTTGTTAGCATTGTTTTTAAGAGATTCAAAGAGAATGTGCTAACAGTCAAGTGAGTGCATTCCAGTTCATCATCTCACCTGTCATCTCATGCATGTCAACTCCTCTCCTGCGGCAAACACAGGCTGCTTCATCTCATACCAATTCTCATATCTTCATTCATGGTCCTGCTATCCACAGGCGATACACATCTCTTGTACGCTATGTGCTGTGTACACAAGTGCAGTAGGAGAATCCTCTTTGAGACGCCCCCATAGTGTGGCATTATGGGACTCTCTCATACAGAGTATTTCTCCAGGGAGATATGGAGTGATACGTAATTCTATGCATTTAAATTTGTTATTATAAGTCACTCTCATTCAGGAATGTGACACACAAAGGCCTTATTAACTGCTTTCATCTCATCTGTGTGGTCTTTGTTTTCTCTACAAATTAAAAAGAAAGACAGAGAATGAGGGGGAAAGAAGTAGAGAGAGAGAGGTAGTGTCAGGAAAACAGAGAGGTAGAGACAGACTGTACAGTAGATGGTGAGATATGAAATACAGTCCACCTGCTAGATATGTACTGCACAGGAAAGCAATTCTGTTCTAGCAAATGGAACCAATCCTGGGCCACAATATCCACTTATTTATATATTTACAGCTTTCATCTGACCACCAACATGTGTTCAATGGCTCCAGTCCAAAGATTACACACATTCACTCTGCTCGCTCCGTCTATCCCTCTTTCCCCACAGAATACCACCAGGGAGCACAATCTCTCTCTTCCCCCCCCCCCCCCCCCCCCCCCCCCCCCCCCCCCCCACCCCACCCCCAACACACATCCCTTTTTCAGGCAGTCTGAAATACACCACATACACAGCATTTTGTCATACAGAAACACACACGCACGCACACACACCGGAAACACACACACACACACACACACACACACACACACACACACACACACACACACACACACACACACACACACACACACACACACACACACACACACACACACACACACACACACAGGGCCTACACACACACACACACACACACACACACACACACACACACACACACACACACACACACACACACACACACACACACACACACACACACACACACACACACACACACACACACACACACACACACACACACAGGTAGTAGTCTCTGGTGCCTTGGGGAGGTGAAGCAGCAGGAGGCCTATATGGCTGGTCAGGAGGCCACAGTGCTTTCTGCTGTCACACACTGATTTAGGTTTTCACACCTGGGTAAGAATAACAAAAGGGAAGTTTGTTTGCAATCTAAGCTGGAAAAAAGTGCCTCTCACTCCCCCACCCAACACACACACCCCTCTCTCTCAGTATCAAAATAGACCAAATATACAACATTTTGTCATACAGAAACACACACGCAGGCACACACCCACGCGCACACGCACGCACACACACACACACACACACACACACACACACACACACACACACACACACACACACACACACACACACACACACACACACACACACACACACACACACACACACACACACACACACACACACACACACACACACACAGGCTGTAGTCTCTGGTGCCTTTGGAGGTGACGCAGCAGGGGGCCTCTATGGACTCAGCTGAAATAAGCTGCTGCTGGTCAGGAGGACACACTGCTCTCTGCTGCTGTCACACACTGATTTAGGATTTCACACCTGGGTAAAATAACAAAAGGGAAGTTTGTTTGCAACCTAAGCTGTAAAAAAAGTGCCTCTTGCTTATCAAACAACGACACATAGTGTGTATTTTTTGGTCATTTCATGCTGTGGCTTATTCCCTTTCTATAATATAATGTACCTTTTATCTCACTCCGTCCTTGGGGAATAATTTAGCACAGCACAGCACAGAGAGAGGTCATCAGATAGGTCCGTATGAACACTTTGTTTCTTTGTTTGGGCGGTGTGTTTAGACCCTGATATGAGGGAAAGAAAATTATAGCCTCCAGTGTACATATGTAAAACAAAAAGACATTGCTAACCAGGTGGCCATTATGAGGAGATTTGTGTACTTGGGAAGCCATGACAGCTGTAGTGCTTACACACACGTACGCACACACGCACGCACAAGCATTTCACTTCCTTCCCTGGCACCACCACTTCTCACAAACGCATAGTATCTCACACACACGCACACACACAGACCGCTCATATCGCAAACAAAAACATGCACGCACACATGCATATGCGCACGGACACAAACACACACACACACGCACACACACACGCACGCACGCACGCACGCACGCACACACACACACACACACACACACACACACACACACACACACACACACACACACACACACACACACACACACACACACACGCACACACGCACGCACGCACCCACACACACACAGCTTTACCCTGGGAGCTGTGGTGTTGTGTGTTCTGGGGAATACTAAGGTGGTTTGACTCAGTGGTTTGATAAAAGCTTTAATTAACACTGCACTACATCTCCCCAAACACGGAGCACCAGCGTGTAAGAGCAGAGCGTCAGGGAATAATTAAGGGCCTTCTAAAGTAAGCCTGGAAACAGACATAACCACACTTTAGTAAACATGCTTAGTGACACACAGGTACACAGGTATGGAAGGATGGACACATGCATACCCGTCAGGGAATAATTAAGAGCCTTATTCTAAACCTGGAAACACACATAACCACACTTTAGTAAACATGCTTATAGTGACACAGGTACACACATAACCACACTTGATGCTTACTGTATACTTTATAAGTTATACTTACCACACGTTAATAAACATGCTTATAGTGACACACAGGTACACAGGTATGGCAGGACGGACGCAAGCACGCACACATACACGCACGCGGAGAGATATACACCAAGCCTATGAAGAGTATATGTGGGTTTTTATTGTGGGTAAACAGCACCCCCAAAGTTACATGGCAGAGGAATACGCTTATTTGGAATTGAAAGAGGAATAAACCAGACACTTTATTCTGAATAAAGTAGAATTCTGAATGAACTTAATTTGGAATTTTGAAGTGTTTACATGGTGTTTTCATAGCGGAATTTAATTTTATTTGGAATCAAATGGAGTTCATTCAAAATTAAATCTCCCATGTAACCGAGCCCATTGACTTCCTGTTTGAGAACTTCAGGCCTTGTGACACGACATTCAACCTGATTGGTTCAAACTCCATCCGAGTCAGGTTTCACAATCGTTTATATGCCAACCAACCATACAGTATATGACAACAACTGCAGGATCTGTGACATAGGCTATCAGTATTCACCCTACACAGTCAGCGTGTCAACGTGTCACTTTCTCCACCACATACTCAAGGTGTATAATCTTCAAATCTTCAATCTTGTGTCTGTCAACAGCTTCAGGGTTTATCTCTATGTGCTATCTGTCTGTGATCTCTAGGGGTACAGGTTGGAGAATGAGGCTGTACTGCTCTACAAAGAAGGCCACAGTGCCATCGATACAGCATGTGGTAACTAGACTGCAGCCTTCCCAGCCAACATGTCAAAGTGTCAGGTTATCTCAGCACTTCTCACGCCCTACAATTCATGTTTGTCAACAGCTCCAGGGTCTCTGGTGCATCTCTGTGTGATCTGTCTGTGATCTCTGTAGGTGTACAGGTTGGAGAATAAGGCTGCACTGCTCTACAAAGAAGGCAACAGAGGTCATGGATTACAGTAAGGTCATCTGCCAATCCACATGATTACGCAAGTTAAATTTTTTGCCGTTTTCCCAAATAATCAATTGAAATGACAGTCATCATAATTTTGAAGTCATCAGCCATTAGAGTACAATTAAAAAGGTTTTTGAATGAACCTTCCAATGATAACGGTATTTTTTAAAATAAGAAAAACCTAAAATGCCCAAAATGCTCTGTTCCAAATTATTAGTTTTCTCGTGTTGTAATCAAAATTTCTTTCTTTTTTTCCCATTTACATCAGAACAGTTGTATGTAGGAATGTGGTGTACAGCATGTGTTTGATCTGTTTGTGGTAACTAGAGAGAGGGAGAGTACTGCATGGTCCAGTGGGGTGCACCAGGGGAATACCATCACATTCTGAGACACACTCACTACTGGGTCACTACTGGTTGGACTTTGGTTGCCTGGGTCCTCTCGGGTCCTTTCTGATAGATAGACAGATACTTTGCTGATAGATAGATCGATCGGTCGATAGACAGACACAGAAGATAGATCTCTTTTTTATCAACTTTATAAACATCCCCATATACCATAAACCCATGCTGAGCTCTTGCTTCTGTGTGGGCACATATCTGTTAGATACACACACTGTCTGTTCTCTGCATCTCCATCAAAGATGAAAGTAAATAGTCTACAGAATAGAATCAAAACAAGAAAACAATACATTTCACAGTCCTGCACATCTCATTGTATTCCCACTCTCCTCTGCCTACACAGCGAATTGCATTTTTCTTTTCCTCCAAATCCCCCCAGTTCATCCCACTGACAACATGAGAAAAAGACTGTCTGTTCTCTCTGGTGCTGGCCTGTTCTCTCTGTAGGGATTGGGCGCTATGAGTTGGTACACTGAGATATTCTATTTTCTCACATTGAATATCTTATCCTTTTTCACTATATTTTGTTTTTATATTCTTTATTTTTCCATATGGTGCCCAGAGTAAGGCTCACACCCACATCTCTCTCTCTCTCTCTCTCTCCTTCGCAATTCCCTCCATCTTCTCCTTCCGCCTGCCTGGATCCGATGATGAGACTCCTTCTCCCATCTCTTCATTCCTTCACTTCCATCCCTCTTTCCCCCTCTCCTCTCCATTCCTTCTCCTCTGCCGCCACCCCCCCTCTTCTCTCTCCTCCATACCTTGACTTCTATCCCTCGTTCCCCCTCTCCAGAGGCGCATCTTGGCAAGGCAGGCAGCCGCTAGGGGCCCCCAAGCCCATAGATAGTGAATAACTAGTCCATTCTGTGCTACAGTAGTGGTGATTTTGGTTCTAATGTTCATTCTTTTGCATTTTCGCTTGCGGCCCCACCAGACACTAGAATCGCCTCTGCCCCTCTCCCATCATCTCCATGCCTTCTCCTCAGTCTCCCTTCTCCCCTCCATTCCCTTGCTTCTCCCATAGAGATTACGTAAGACTTTAGACTTTCATCAAAGGCCCTGTCAAAGACACCCAGATAAACATGGCCTATTGTGAAGTGTATTTCTTCCCCAGCTCCTGAATAGAGAAACATGCATATATGTGATCGGTCCATGTAATGGTTCCTGACAGATACACGAGCAAGACCTGTCTGAGAGTCAGACAGTGCAGGATTATCAAGAACACAGACTTCACTTCATGTATTATTTGAATGTTCTTGGAGTGGATGAAACAAGATATTCTTTTCCCCGCAGGCCCACAATATGCTGTCCACCCACCCCTATTACCTATATATTTGACTTTAATCTGACCTGATCTCATCATAACTTTCCTTTATAGAAATATGTACAAAATCATTCTCTCTCTCTCTCTCTCTCTCTCTCTCTCTCTCTCTCTCTCTCTCTCTCTCTCTCTCTCTCTCCCTCCCCTGAGGGGACGTCCATGCTGTTCCTCAATAGGCTTGCTCCGCCACTTCCCCAGAACAGAAACAGATCCATGTGGAGCACCAGATATTGGGAGACAATGGCTAGTGGAGCATACATGTACATGAATAGATGAAGCGAGGAAAGGATGGGTGATAAAACATAGATGTACCTACCTATATCGTTTGTACAATATATTTTCAAAATGGCTACAGTGGTAGCCTATGGGAGACCTCTGGGGGCCTTGAGGAAAGGGGCTTTGTCGTTAATTAAATCGTGTAGTTCTAAGAAAAACTAGTGCTCGCACTGCAGGACCACTCCTGTCATCACTTAGATGTTTATCTCACCCTCTCCCTTTCTATCAGTCTTTTTCCTCTCTCACATACTCATGAACGGCCATCCGGGTACTTTGCTCTTAAATTTGTGTTACGCCCCTTTATGGGTGAAAACAAACCGAATGGCTCATTGACTTACATGCTACATCGGCTAGCCTAAATAAATAAATGAATAAAAAATAATAAAAGCCCATTGGGAAACTCCAACTCCCATTGTCATTGTGACACAGCACTCCACAGCACACAAGTGAACTCTGCACACTGCACACAACGAAATTGCATTTATGCCTCACCCGTGCAAGGGGGCAGCCCTCAGTGGCGCCCCATGGGGAGCAGTGCGGTGGGACGGTACCAGGCTCAGGGTACCTCAGTCATGGAGGAGGATGGGGGAGAGCACTTGTTGATTACTCCCCCCACCAACCTGGCGGGTCGGGAGTCGAGTCGACAACCTCTGGGATGCAAGTCTGACGCCCTAACCGCTCACCCATGATGACTGCCCTATGAACACATTCCATGCTTCAGCCACGGCTGTTTGGCTATATTATTTGAACAGCCGGCAACACAACACGTTTTCGGCATGTTGCGCGTGAACAACGCTAGTCTACAGGTCCGTATCTTTCGTTTATTAAACCCCAACATCACCAATTGACTTGCATGGGTTGTTTTCCCCCACAAATGGGCGTAACGCACATGGAAAACGTCACACCGTTCATGAGTATACACACTCACTATTTCCAGCTGGTAGTACTCTAGTAGCTTCAATTGCTAACCAATGCAAATGCAAATACTGTATGGCAAAATAATACTTCTTATGTTAACTATGTGCAGTTTGACTAAAAACATTTAAATAAGACATTGAGAGAGAGATTATTGTCAGTGTCTTATTTAAATGTTTTTAGTTTTTTTTCCTGATCGATAAATCTTGTTTTTTGTAACTTTGACTGAATTTGCAGAACTCAAATATACTGCACATAGCTGTAAAAGAAATTGTTTTTGAGCTAAATCGTTAACACACCCATCGTATTACTTGCACACAAACTAGGCAAAGACAGTAAGAATGCACAAATCATGTCATTTCGGGGACGTTATGAGTCTAGGCGTATGTTAATCATTTTGAAATTGTGTGTAAAGCAGTGAGTTGTTAAACCTCCAGGTATTAAAACTCCCACCTCTCCCATAAAATGAGTTAAATCTTTATCACCAGAGAGATGCACCATCTGCCAGTTAACTACACACACACACACACATCAACACAGTCTGGATGAGTTTTAAGATACTGTATGAGCGAAGAGAGGAGATGAGAGGATGGGGGGATATTTTCCTCAATAAACAATCTAGTAACCATTCATGCGAGTGCCAGCGTGTGCGTGCATGTGTGTGAGAGAGAGGGTGTGTGTATAGTGTGTGTGTGTGTGTGTGTGTGTGTGTGTGTGTGTGTGTGTGTGTGTGTGTGTGTGTGTGTGTGTGTGTGTGTGTGTGTGTGTGTGTGTGTGTGTGTGTGTGTGCACGCCCGTGCATGCGTCTGTAGCATATTCTAGATAAATGCTAGTAAAATAAAAATGAAGGGGGTTTGTTTTTAACAGGACAGCTGTGAGGAACAGCAGCATAGCAGGCCAGCATTCATCACTGTCCACACAGCCTGCTGTGGAAACAGACAGGCGATATGCACGCATGTGGGTGAATACTACTCATCCATTTTGAAGACCGTGATATCACAGACTGTGCGTATTACACTCTAAATGCTTCATGGATTATCCCATATGCAGGAATATAAAAATAAGAGTGAATATAAAACATGCAGCTATTACGATGTGATGTGGGTGGTAAAATAAATGAATAGCATATGGCAATATGACATGAAAATCAATGAAGAAATAAAATAAATATGTGGAATGAAAAAATATGTATGCAATACGTTGCACATAGACTGAATTCTGTCTTTAGCCTTTCTAGTCCGCACTCCATGGGGGAAATACACAAATAAAATGAAATGGTAATTTTCAGTTGCTGCAGATGATGTAATGGTGGCAGGTGTGTGTGTGGGTGTGTGTAAATGTCTGTTTAAATTGGTGGCAATGTCCTGTGTATAACATATCTGTCAGTCAGTGGCAGTAGTCCTCTGGGTATTGACGAACTCTGCGTTCAATTGTTTAAGTAATACACCCAAAGGCTCGAGCAGCAACAAATGTCCTCCTTATAAAACACCTAGAGTAGGATAATGCCCAGAAACAGATTTGACACCTTGTAAGGCAGCCAGTTTAGCACTAATGGACCTATGTAAAGCTGTCACAGTAAAGCCATCACATGTGTTTGACCAGATAAGTGTTGGAGTGATCGTCACAGTCCCGTTGACATATCCATTAGCCTTGACACATTGTTGGAGGACGAGACAGAAAAGAAACCTTTCAAGCTGAAACCACAAAATTATCCCCTAATTGAACTACAGAAAATACATTTCCCACATGCATGCATTCTAGGAATGTATTACCGATTCTTCAAGTTTGGTGAAAACATTCCCCACCCACTGTAAAAGGACAGATATAATCATAGCAACTGATTAAACGTAATAATAAAAATACCTCACTAATGGAATTGACTGGGGCACTCAGTTACCTGCAGGATGCCATCAGCATGTAGGCCTACAGTCATTTCCATTGTTTATGAGCTCAGAGTCAGGCACAACTTGGCAGGCACAACTGAAGGATGACTGCAAATCAGAATGGAAAAAGAGCTCATTCATTTTTAGCTTTCAATTCACCACACAAGCCCGGCTGCTACACATGGGCCATTTTTGTCAAGTATCCTAATTAAATTGTGCCACAATTCCACAATAAAATGGATCCATCGTTCTGAAATCACGAAAGACCATGTTTGTAAATGAGTCAGTGTGTACGGCCATAAAACAGCGATTTTGTGTTTTTCTCTTCAGAGGTAAAGCAATTAGGCCTACAGTAAGGAACTTTTATTTATTATTTTCCATTTGTTTTGCATAATTCAATAAAACTCAAATTAATCTGCAGAGCAGAAATCATAAATCATTTCAGCTCTTAGATATGCTTGTGACACACCTTTGTGCAGGCATGGGTAAGCTGTTAGAGCGTCACACTCGTAGCCCAAACGTTGCCATTTTAACTCCCGGCCCGCCAGATTGGTGGGTGAGTAATTAACCTGTGCTCTCCCTCATCCCCCCCTCCATGACTGAGGTGCCCTGAGTCCCGCCGTACTGCTTCCTTTCGGGCGCCATTGGGGGCGGCCCCCTTGCACGTGTGAGGCATAAATGCAATTTTGTCATGTGCACTTGTGTGCTGTGAAGTGCTGTGTCACTATGACTGGGAATTGAGCTTTCACTTTCACTGTGTAAGTCTACTGTAGCTCATTCAGCTATACACTGGAAACGTGCTGAGTGTTCTGACCTGATGCCGTGAGGCAGTGTTGCCATGACAACAGTACACTATTCTGTTCTAGAACTCAGCCGTTGCCCCGGTGGCGCACATCCATGTTGCTCCCTTGGGGGATCAGTTGGACATTGTCCTGTGGCATTACATGAGCACCTGAGACCAGGGAAGCCGGCAGGGGGGGGGCAAAGGGGTGTCTTGTCCCGGGCCCAGGGAGAGAGGGGGCCCTGAAATGTATCCTCAATACACTATATTGGGTTTGTGGCCCTTCCAGATGTCTTTGTCCCGGGCCCAGCCAAAGCTGTCAGCGGCCTTGCCTGAGACAGCAGCAAGTCTGTGGTTTGGAGGACACTAGAGAGCACTAGAATCCCACTCCTTCCCTGAACACAGATGTGCAGAACATGTTTGACCCAAATAGAATTGAGAATAACGGGGGAAGCTGTGGCGCAGCACGCTAAGCGTCAGACTGCTTGGGCGTGCATGCCCAAGGGTTGCACCCAGGATTCGAATCCGGCATGGGTCATTTGGCATCCCTACCCTGTCTCTCTCTCCACATTCGCTTCCTGACGCTCTTCACTGTCCTATCTAAAATAAAGGCGAAAAAGACCATAAAAAATGGATTTAAAGAATTCAGAATAACATGAATCTTGCATGACACAGTAGAATTGGTCTATCCAGACAAACCATGCAATACTAATTGAAAGACCATGCATGAATAGCATGATGCTGAGAAACATTACTCTCTTGACAGGCCCTCTCCCCTGACTGGGGAAATGGACAAGGCCCTGACACAGCTCACTCAGGGGCGATAAAACACTAGTGTTGGCCAGACACAATCAATAGACCTCTCCGATGGACCCCCTGAGGGATATGTCCAGCAGCAACTCACCATCGAACCTCACTCTCACTGACACTCTCACAACTCACCTGTGTGCATCCATAATGTGGGACATTAAGATTTAATCAAATTAGATCAGGGGTGTCAAACTCAAATTGACTGAGGGCCAAAATCAAAATTTGGAGCGAAGTCACGGGCCAAACTATTCTTTTTTTTTTTACGAAAATGGACTAAAATCGCTCATGTTTAAATTTATGTTTCAACAGATTAAAAAAAAAGTTCAAATGTGCCTGCACATATTCTGTTGCATTTGAGTGTGAGATCTTTCAATGGCCTGGGCACACTCATATTCCTGTGATATACGCATTTCCATGTTCCAATATCAATACGTTACACAGTTATGGTGTATGTGGGCCAACTGTAACACACATTTGAAATGATCTCGAGGGCCAAATAAAATGGCTCCGCGGACCAAATTTGGCCCCCGGCCCTGAGTTTGACACCCCTGCATTAGATCAATAACTAAACAGGAATAATTCATTTACCAGTCTCTCTATCCAGTCTCTCTATCCAGTTTCTCCTCCTCTGCCCCTCTTCCTTGGCTTGTCTTCTGGCCAAGAAAGCACAGCTCCCTCCTCAGAGCCAGACGCATGCTGGGAGCTGCAGGAGCCCGCATTAACGCTGTGATAGATGTGTGTGTGTGTTTGCGTGTGTGTGTGTGTGTGTGTGTGTGTGTGTGTGTGTGTGTGTGTGTGTGTTTGCGTGTGTGAGAGAGAGACGGAGAGAGAGATTAGAGTCTGGGATTGTTTTGGTCAGGGCAGTTTTAGCATTCACTAGTTTAGAAGTGAGTGGAATGCATGGGAGTCAAAGAAAGTCTCAGTTCCTCCCAATGACCTGCACAGCTACAGTCAATACTGCCCTCAAGGTCACAGTACTGTCCATGGTCAAGGCAGTGAGGTCCTCAAGGTCAAGGCGTGATCTTTAAGGTCAAAGTGGAACAGCAGCCGCATTAGCTTCATTCCAACATGTCAGACTAAGGAATTGCATTGATTGATTTATTGAATCGAGACACTAACCTACAATGGCAATTCTGCTGATCCTAGTGAGGCATTTCGAGCAAATCATCTTTATTTGTTAGTGTTCATTTTATCACGGAGCTCTTCCCCATCTACAAAAAAGGGATGTTTAGTCTTGTGCAGTGTGTTTAAACACAAATCCATAATCTGGTGTGAGAGTTTTTTCCTCCGTATACTGTATATGAGTTTCTTATTTGCATCCGTCTGAGCCCATACCCCCCCCAGTCTGCTCGTCTGATTTATGGTTGCGGCTGCATTAGCCAAGTTTAATCTTTTTGTGTGATTATACAGCCTCCAGCTTAAATCTTTTATCCTTTGAAATTCAATTATTCCACCCTTGGTTGGTTATATTTAGAAAGTGTGAAATGCAATCAATTAATCAAATAATTAAGCTAGTCTTCTGAATATCTTTTTAAGTCCCAAATAAATATTATTTTGTGTTGACTCATTATTTCAGCCACCCACACAATTCAGTTCAATTAAATTTCAGATTATTAAAGTGGGATATCACCATGGACATGGTCCCAAAACACTGTAAAAGCAAAAGTATTAGTCCAGCCCTACAGTATATATGTCACAACAGACATAAGACTAGGCTAAGCTACCCAAAACATCTTTGTTTTCCTTGACTTAGCTTGGCATTCAGATATTAACTAGCAGGCGGGTCTCCATACAACACTACCATGGAATAACATGAACATGCTGTGTTGTAAAAAAAAAAAACGTTGAGTGCAAAATTTCACAGTCCATTTCGAAGGTCTGTTGAATGACATGATAAGTATGTTGTGTGGAACGAAGGTCAGATAGTCCAATGTCTCAAAATTGCGAACCTCATACTCCGTACGTTTACATGAGACACTTAAGTCCGATTTAACTCACTTAAAATCTGACTCAAACTTCATTCTGCTCTAAAAATATCACGTAAACACTTACCGAAAAGGATTTAAGTTTATTCTTATTTAAACCGATTAAAGTGGATGGTTTATTCCTCTTTTAAATCCGATTAAATACATTCCTCTGTCATGTAACCTTTTATTCAGAATTACAATAGACCCGTTCAGAGTAGACGTCCTCATGAATGCGTGTGCATTGTTGACTCAAACACACCAGAGATATTATAAGGATATTACGAGAGATTCCACTTTTCTGGGGGAAAAGCACTCTAGGGGGAGTGCAGACTCCATTCAGAACAGAGCCGTATAGAGAGAGTCTGGCCACCTATGGGTTCGAACGTTCAAGCTATCCCGCTATTTTGATTGGTTCTGGGCTGGTCACATGTTTTATGGACGCCATTTTCGTTCCCCACGCTCCCATTAATGAGCATTATCAGATATAAAAAATAACTAGGGGTGGGCATAGATTATTTTTTTTAATCTAGATTAATCTCACTGTAATTATGAAATTAATCTAGATTAATCTAGATTAATCTATATCAAAATGGCTCATTCAGAATAGGCACGCTAGCAAAATAATGCCGAAAAAAACCTTGGGGTTTCTAAAGACAGATCGCGCATTAGACCAAAGCTCGTCTTTTTTTTCCAAAATGCATCTCATCTTCAAAAACTGGTCATGTTGATACTTGGTTATAAAGCATATGCACAAGCACAAGCATGAAGCATAAGATAGGCCTACTGAAATTTGAAAATGAACAGCGCTATAAGTTGTAGAGGCAAATACAGATAAATCTATCAAACATTACATTTATACAAAATTATTTATTATTTAAAATAATTATATTTATCATTACTATTTAAACAAAATTACCTCAACAATTCAGCATTTCTAATGGAGAGAGAGAGAGAGAGAGAGAGAGAGAGAGAGAGAGAGAGAGAGAGAGAATCTGCCACTGACTGTAAAAAAAAGAGCAGCGGCTCCTTTAAGAGAGGGAGGAGCTCTGCGCGCAGTAGGCACAGCAGCCCTCAGCAGAGCCAGCCAACTGGCTATCTAGAACCTACAGCACTGGCACACGGCAATTTGGCCTAAACCTGACAGTTGTTCTCAGAGTTAGAATGCCAGAGGAGTTACAACTCGAAATGAATTCAGTTTGCAAAAAAAAAATCAAGCGCGACAACCGCGAGGATTATTACCGTTTGACATGAGAATATCTCACTGAGTCGCAAATGTGCGCGATTGCAACACAAACATTCAGCGAGAGTAGATATTGACAGTTTCAGTTTGACAATCTTCAAAATGCATATCACACGGAATGTTTTACAATTATGGCACAGGCAAGATTTCTGGAAGTTGTTTAGGCTATGTGTTCCATGCAATGCGTGAGGAAATGTAGGCTATGTCGGGCTGGTAGCCTACTCACACACAATAATGTCTCTTTGTGCTTCACCTCAAACAATGTCTCTTTAGTCTACCACTTATTTAAAAGCACTCAAACAACACCTATGACGGCAGAGGGATTAATGTTTCCAGCATGCAAACATTTCATATTTAGTAGGTCTGCTGAAGCAACAGGTGGAGAGGAGAAACGACTGGAGCGCAGTCTGAAAGCGTCTATCAGTAAAACGCTATGGTGACGTGCATACCCAAACTCCAAACCTATATTTTGAGAATAGATTATCGTGCGATATTTTCTTTATCGTGCGACAAGAGTCTCACATTATCGCAGCGCGTTAACGCCGATAACGGCCCACCACGAAAAATAACGCTTCACTATAATATTATAACATTATTATTATGACAAACTGTTGTGCATATGGCTGTAGTGCAGGGCCGGGTCAGGAGAAACAAACAGCATCGTTTAACTCGTGACATAAACGGAGGATTTGGGACATGCATGGATAAACTCCCTTTTATGGAATATAAAGGTCAGAATTAATAACCGGAAAGCAGCAGATTTCTCCGTGTTGTGTTTGAGGTAAATGTATTTTCCCCCTTCGACTTTTGTTAACAATTACTTTTGAAGTTAGGTTTCTGTCTTGAAATTAGCTTGTCAAATCTTAATTGCCACCTGTAACTATGTTATAGGCCTACTGTGAAAACTTTGCCCACCAAGTTATTATTTCTGTCGCGCTAATAAGGTCCTTTCCCCCTGCGATTTAAACTCACGTCCAGTTTCATACTATGAACGCAGACAGATGTATGTAGAAACCAGATGTAGGTAGAAACCAAAACGTTGCCTGAGGAATTAATATCTCGCGGTCGGCTTTTTGATCAAGGCTTTAGTTTTCAGCTATGCACACTGTCAGTCCGCGTGTCGTTATTGACAGCTGATACATTTTTTCCATAACCTTGCGAGTTGCCAAGGCGCACATGCTGTTCGAGAGCTACGCAATGAGGGCTGTAGAACTTTGTACCGAAAATGTCCATTCAGAAGTTTTGCCTACTTTCTAGACCCTGATGTCTTTTTCTCTGTCAGCTGTCACTGGTGGTCTCCAACTGCTGTGTGCGAGGGGCAGGGCTTTAAGAGCAATGACGCTTTCAAAATAAAAGTAAACGACGCGATGGTCATAAAGGCTAAAAAAACCCCCCCAAAAAACAATGCGTTAAGCGTTAACAAAATTGTCGGGCGATACTGACCTCAATAGTTAACGCACCGTTAGTAACACGTTATTGTTGCCCAGCCCTAAAATTAACATTTCACGAAACACAAATGCAAACTCCCAAAACACATTACATTAAATTACATTAAAGGTTTTATCCGGAGTTGGAACGAGTTTGCCTGATTTTTACATGTTTGGGATGAAATACAGTCACTCTAGAGCAAAATCAAGGCAAAAGGATGTGTTTTGAGAAAGTTTGATAATATCACGTTAGCCATATCAGCTATGCAATATGAAAGATTGCGGGCATCGTCAGCTATGATTATTTCCATAGCGAGTAACCACAGCTGATGGTGCGACGCACTCGGCAATCTACTTGGTGGACTTTAGTGTCAAATAATTGTCTTGACCGTAATTAAGATATTCTCTAGGTAGTAGCTTCACAAAACACATTCTGCAGACCTTTCAAGAATACATGAAGGGCTTTGGACACTTCGGTTTATGTGTGGATACCCTCAACATATTACGAGATACGTGTGACGTTGTTTTGAGCTGTGCAAGACTTTAAAATGTTGTGTTTTTGAAATGTGTGTAACCGCCGAAAAACGATGCCCGCAATCTTTCATATTGCATAGCTGATATGGCTAACGAGGCTAACGTGATATTAAACTTTCTCAAAACGCATCCTTTTGCCTTGATTTTGCTCTAGAGTGACTGTATTTCATCCCAAACATGCAAAAATCAGGCAAACTTGTTCCAACTCCGGATAAATCCTTTAACTAAATTTCATCCGGAAATAGCTCGACCTAAAGGCGGAAGCAGGAAGTGGCGACCCAGGAAGGGGAGGAGGTTCAGGGAAGTTCATTCTACTGCCTACTAGACACACGCAGAGACACTACAATCTGTGAGCGACATTAGGTGCTTTGGAAAGCGCTTATAGAACTTAGTGCTATTGATCATGTTTTGCCCATTTTGTGGCGTGATCCTCCGCTTCGTGACACCCTTCTGTAGCACCTGTGGACGGTCTCTGGATATCCGGCATACGCCAGACCAAGTGGATGATCTCCTCAAGAAATATTTCAATGAGGGTCACACCTATGGCGTGATATTGGACATGCTGGGGACGAAGCACGGCGTGAAAATGAGTTTGAGGACCCCTAAAACAAAACTCAATGCTTTAGGGATATATCGGCAGAAGAATTACACCCCCAGAGCCACAATTTATCCGTGCCATTAGATCCGAACTTAGAGGACCTGGGCAACTGTTTGGCAACACATCGGACCATGTGGCACACTCTCAGGCTTAAATATAACATGCAGGTGAGGAGAGAAGACGTGATGGTTTTATTACGTCAACTCAATCCTCAAGGTTGTCAGAGGAGGGCTCGCAGACGTTTCATCCGAAAAACCTACCATTACATGGGTCCAAATTACATGTGGCACGCAGATGGGTACGACAAACTGAAACGGTATGGTTTGGCCATATCAGGGTGCATTGATAGCTTTTCGAGGAAAGTTCTGTGGCTGAAATGTGGGCCAACAAACAACAACCCATCAATCATAGCTCAGTATTTCCTGACATCTCTGAGAAACCACAACGTCGTTCCAATGAGATTGAGGACAGACCGAGGCACAGAAAATGGACTCATGGCTGCTGTACAGTGTACGCTACGCCATCGTCATGGCGACCATTACAGCGGGGAGTCCAGTCATATGTTTGGCTCGTCCACCACTTACCAGCGGATTGAGTCGTGGTGGTCCATATATTGCAGTGGCCCGATAGGGCAACTGGCATTAACAAATGAAAAAAAGAGCTTTTACATATTACAACAGTGGGTAGGTGCGCTGCATAATATGTGAGCGCGCTGGGTTCAAATCTGGCGACTGGCGACATGTTATGGGCTAAAAATGAAATCTTCACAAACAAAGGCTTCATTTGCCTATTCTCTCATTTGACGTCTCTTTAAGTGGCTGGCTACATTCTCAACCAAGCAATACGCCTACGTAGGCATTTACAAAGCTCCTTGAAAGATTGCATTAACGTCATTGCGCACGGTGGGAATCAAACACGGGCCCCTCAAATAAGAAGCAGCTGCGTTACCAATGATCCACTAGTTCTCACATCAAATCTGTGATAAAAACTTGATTTCACAACGCATGTCAGACTCCCCAACATGATCACTTTTTCGACAATCCTTAATATGGACTTCCCCTGTACAACGTGAACGTGCGCAACGACAGCTTTGATAAGCGCAGCAGAAGTCAACCTAGCCAAGGCGCAGCTGATCTTCACTGATGGAACGGCTTCTGCCTCAAGTTTAAGCTGCCGTTAGTTGCAACTCGGCTTTTGCACGGAAGCGCCGCTGAATTCAGCGCCAATGATGGAATGGTCCCCTGGACAAGATGGCATTGCACAACAAAAAGAGAGGATGAAAAGACGAGTCTACTGACACGGGTGCATTTGTGTAAACAAACCCCTGGAACTCCTGGGAATGGACCTTGTGGGCAAGGTCACCCCAACAAAGTCGGGCAACAACTACATTTGTGTACTTGGCGCGATTACAGAAAGTGGCCTAAGGCCATCCCATCCCCAACACACAGGCGCCTTTCTGAGAGAAGTGTTTTGTTGTCACTGCGAGGGCATTGTGCAAGGTGGCGGATAATAGGTCAGACACATGGGATGAATATTTGGAACCTGTGATGTTTGGCTTGAGGACCAAAAAGTAGATCACCACAAACTGCAGTCCTTATTTTCTAATGTTTGGGTGTGAGGCAGAGTACCCTTGTAAGGTGCCTGAGATTTTTGATGTAGGTTATTTTCCTTCCTATTACTATTGTCATGTGAAATCGATTGTTCTTAAAAAACGGTCCGGAGGAAAAGGGCCAGTGTTGGTGGGGGGCCTATGGATTCTACAACTGCTTGTGGTTGTTCAGACATATATATCAGAGAGTCGTATATGAGAGGGTAGCATGTCATTTTTCCGACGCCTCTTTGGTTCGACGCGTCGATATTAAAAAAAATTCCAATTGATCCTACAGCCCATTAACACAAAATAAATAAATTAAACCCATTGCTCCGACCGCTCAATGTTCCGAGCAATGGCTGTTTGGGATCGTCATCATAATTCTCCTGTTTTCCACGGTGCTAAATAGGCTATTTGAGCTGCATGCACAGACATCATATAAGAAGACTTGATACGTCATTGCCTATTTCAAGCACGTCCACACAGGTCGGCCATATTAGCGCAGCTTACACTCTCCACAGACCCTCATTACACCTGAAGTAAACTGAAGAATTGAAACGTCGAGATACTTAAAAATGTATACTGTTGCTTCGCTGAAATATTGACACGTGTATATAAATGGTAGGGGTCCTTAAAACTTAAGTGTAGACTGGGGTAAAACGCCCAGGAGATGTGTCCCACTTAGCTATTTGTCCGAAAATTTAGATAGACCTAGGCACAGCAAATACATATTTTAACCATTGCTGTGCATTACGTTGACGGCATGGATGTTCAAAATGAGTCGTGACGCTAAAGCCATCCAGATAGAATTAATTTGTTGCGCTTTACATCTCTCTTCCAGTACGTCATCTGTCGTTTTAAACGACAGAGGTGACGTACTGGAAGAGAGATGTACAGCGCAACAAGTTCATTCTATCTGGATGGCTTTAGCGTCACGACTCATTTTGAACACAAGGTGGAGCTGTCGAAACCAAAGCATAGACTACAAGTGAACGTTTATTTGTTATTTTACTGAAAATATAAAAGATTACGTTGTGCATTTGTTTATGGGATCTATTTAATTACATGAATAAGCCTACTGAACTATATTATACATGATTTTAGACCTATGCACATAATAATATAATGTAATATAATATAATAATATTGTGAATATTCATCACTATGCAGTATCAACATATACTTTCGTTTGGATTTTTTTATACTGTGTAACAAACCGACCCTTTCGAAAATCGATGGAAATTTGAGGGAATTATGGCCATCTGAAGAGTATACAGCACCAAAAACTCACTGCAACTGGTTGAGCCAGCAGGCTGCGCTAACATGGCCGCCATGCGCGGACGTTCGACTTGCATGACGGGAACGCGGACGACGCATCTAGTCTTCTTATATGATGTCTGTTTTGATTCCTCTTATTATATATCCAACCTCTTTGTATATATGGTTCTGCCACTTTAGGGGCAAAACATACCAAAGCCGAACAGAACGGTCGCGGGACGAACACGGTCTTTCTGCTTAGTTTCGGCCGGTGTGTTTTTCTCTTCCTTGCACACTGACAGCGTAGGCATGGCGCGGTCAGTCCTGTTTAAAACCCCCTCACAGCCAAAGCTAGCGTGCTACTTTGCCATTCATTTGAATGAGACACCACCGGTCGCCGGCGTGAAAAATACGCTCGAGTTCTAATCAGTGGACTTTGAATGAAAGTGTTCCCGACGATTAAAAGTCTAAAAAAGCAGCCCTCCAGTGCGCTGGCTTCTCATTCACTGCCATTCATTTTGATGCTGTGAGTGACCCTCCGAGTGCCCCGCCGCCTGCATCTATACTATTATGTCGCTGGTAATGCTTTGGCATGCTCCCTAAATAACACTATATTGTGTTGCAAAGCGTTAGCCAGTGCCACTGCTGACATTTCGCGATCGGAGGCAGCCTCTGATTGTTTGGAAGCTGCCGTCACTCAAACGTCCTCTCCACGTGTGATTGGTGTGATACAATATAACTTCATTTACAAACCATAGGAATCGATTCTGATGTACTCACGTTAAGATATGTTATCCCAGAATGGAGTTGGTAGCAGTACAGAGACCACAGATACAGCAACAACACCCAGTCGACGAGAAACAGGTTCTAACCACGCACTACACTGGTCCAATGTAACTTCCAATGTTAAACACCTAGCCGCCTCACATTTTGGAATCCCTGGCTGGATAAATGTTCTGTCCCAGGCATACATACTTATATGCCCCGTGCCGATTTTAACACCTGCCTATTGCACCATCTCATTTTGACAAGATGAAGGTTGGACCAGGTCAGGGCTAAAGTTCCATGTTCAGGAACATCAATAATTCTATTATTGCACTGTACTGTCAGGACTGTTGGACCCCTTGAAAATGAGATGGCACATCTCAAGGGGCTATCCTTGTAATAAATAAATGAAATAAAATAATTAAAATCAGCAACCAGCATCCTATATGAGGACAGCGTGGCTCCTAGAGCAGATGGACCATTGGTTCGACCTGATAGCGTCCATCCACCCCATCAAAAACCCTGAGCAGGCACAGAATGGACAAGGACCAGGAGGCCATTTCCCTCCTACAGAATATGATCTACCTCTTCCGTAATATGAAATTTGACAAAAAAGGAAGCAGGGGTAATAATGGCAACAAAAACATCCCAGCAATTTGTTCTAACAGCAAGGTTTACACATGCCTGTCTGGTAAACACATTAAATTGTGTTGAAACAAAAAAAAACTCCATCACAACCTGCAGAATTCCAACATGTGATTGATTTCACTCAGAGGTAGTCTAACAATAGCCTGGCTCTCGCGAGACCCCTAGTGCTTCGTGCATCTTCGTTACACTTCGTGAGCTCGCACAGGGGTCTGGTTCAGCCTTGTCGAGCCCGAAGTCCTCGAGTAGAAAATAAACGTGCCCCGACCATTGGATAATGTCAATGAGCCCGCCTCTATGCCTAGATCCAATCATCGTGGAGTGAGGTGTTGACGGGTATGACGTAGCATCTTGCGCGACAACACTGTAGTGCTGCTAGCACACCCCACAGTCAGTGGCTAACACAACAACTGCGGCCTGCATACTGTATGAACTCAGCGATTTCAAGTGTTATCAAAACTACCAAGCATTCATTCTTTGAAAGAGGAACAGAAAACAAGGAATTAGTTGGTGGCAAGAACGTTCTCGCTCTTCTTCCAATGATCCACTGAAGGAGAATGAGCAGGTCTACAGCGCAGCGATGTTCAGTCCTCAACTGTTTACAAGACCAACTTTAAGTGGGGATTTTAGTCGAGAGGTCTATGCCACATATAAATGGTGAGTGAAAACCTCTTGGTTGTTTCTAACGTGTTTTTGATGTGTGTGAAACTGACTGACATGGTAGGCTACAACTGTGAATGCCCCCATAGTGCCGGTAATTCAATATTGTACAAGCCTCATTTCCAGACCTCGCATGCTATGGTGACTGAGTGCTGTTGATCATAATATTATGCCAAGCACATTCAGACCAATTTGTTTATGCTAAGTTCGTGTTAAATTAAATGTGGGTGGGAGACGTGACGCCTTGTTTTTTCGTAACATTGGTTAAAAACCTACAAAACTGTTATTTTCCTTTAAAAAACAAATGTCAATGAAAGAAGATGTGGTACATTATGTTTCATATTAGTCTTAGATGAGAAGAAACATTTTTGTTAAGATTTATGTAAAGGTTTATATGTCAAATTTCCTGCGGTGTGACTGTAACATTAATGAAACAATATATAATAATATATATATAAATTAACCAACAACATTTTGAATAATGTATGAAGCATTTGGCATGATTGCATAAATCTTAACTTTAGATTAAGATATGTGAATGTGGAAAAAACTCATGACAGTAATATTAACTACAAGTTCAATTTCGTAACACAAATTGCGTCCTGTGGAGTGACATGTATGTCAATGTTTGTGAATGGGCAGCTGCAAGGCCAACTACAAGGGTCTTAAAGACTGGCTCCTAACCAGTCAGTACCTCAGTTATTGGAGAGTGCTGTGGAAGTTTAAGGTGACTCTTAACCTCTTAATATGTCTTCATATTGCAATCTTTCTGCCACACAATGGTTAGGTTCATTTTATGGTGTCCTGTGGTGTGACTGCTCTTATAGGAGGAAAAAAAGGTTTTTTATTAATGAAAACACATATTAAGATTAAACACAATATCATTATCAAGTTAGCATGAGCTCAGATGTCAGTCATGTATACAAAATGATTAAAATGGCCATAATGCAGTGAATTCCCTGTGGTGTGACCCAATTTTCCTGCGGTGTGACATGCCTATGCTATGTGTTGATGCAGGACACATTTTCCCAAAAATGGCAAAAATAAGGTGAAATTCCACAGACCACTAAGTGCTTTATTTTTTTCTATTTTTTTCCAATTTTTATCCATCATTTTTTTCAGGAATTTGAAAAACTTTTTTTTTTTTTTGCGTTACGCCCTTAAACGTCAACCACCCATGTACTATCCCCCGTGGTCGCTGTCAATGCAGCATGTCCCAAAACGTCGGCATGTGAGAGATGGAATGTTTATTTCACGACGACATTCTGACTTCAAACTCACCACGATGGCTTCCCCACGGATCTATACATATTGATATAGGTCTGTGGGCTTCCCCTTTTCACTTCCTGCCCTAGTTGTTAACCTGTTTCGATGGTAAAGACTAAACTAATCACAGATTTTGCATGGTTAAGAGACCCACTTCGCGTGGAAACAGAATTAACACAAGAGGGTACTGGAATAAAAACAGGCTGTGAGGCCTGTCACTCACCAGCTACTGGCAAGGACCCCAACTCTCCCTTTCTGTCAGCAGTAAATTTAAAACTAAGTAATAGTAGCCTACTGCTGTTCAGGTCTGAGCCTTAAATAGGTATGAATTAAAATGCAGATACTAGGCCTATAGTCTTTAGAATTACAGTTGCCTTGTTTGCAGATTCTATTTTAACATTATGTGTGTCGTTTTCAGGTAGGCACGTCATGGCATTGGCAGCGTCTGCTGGGATTGTCATCACAGACCGGGTCATCCAGCTGCTACACATGTACAGTGGAAATTGAATTAGGCTCTTCCCTCACTTGTACTGTTGTAAACCATCAAATGAACACTCTAGGTAGACAAGACAGTGAGTTCAGTAATGGCTGGCACACAGGGCATGTGCACCACAAGTTTGGAGCCAGCCAGGTCATACGTGTTGCACCTACCACAATTCCATTTCTTTGGTCTTCTGTGTTGAGCCGGTTTCAAAATTCGCCTGTACAACCACATGCGTATAGAATCTACACTACACTACCCCACCAAGATCTAGACGTTACTGAAAAGTTGGAAATGTTATCAGGGTCTGCTGACAGCTGTACAGAATATGTGTACTTAAATACCAGACGTGCCACTTTCATTATACAAAGCCTAATGAGGCAGCAGTCAACCACAGTCCTTACATTTGACATCAGTTACAAATAACCTATGGTTTTAAGGTACTTCATGGTACTGGTTGTGAGTAAGGCTTTTTGTGACTAACTCTCCCTAATGACAGATTCATAGACATAATGGAACATGTAACACAGCATTAGTTCAGAATCTAACCATCATCCATTGGGAACAAAGAAGTGGAATCTTGTCACAATATCGAATCGAATATTGAACAACAAATGGTGTAAATAATGGTGTACACAAGTAATTGGAACAAATGTAAATACAATTTTATTGTGAAAAGAAAACACTATTTTTTTTCTCAATGTACAGTAATGAAAGTGTAAATATTGACAAATAAGATATCAATTTATATATACACATTCTTTTTTCTTTTAAATATTGGTTACTGGCATGCAGGAAACATAGCTTACAAAATGTAGCGTTCTTGGTGATAGGTGATGTATTGTACAAAACCCAAATGGTGACACACTCCTGAAATGTTGTAAGTTCTTTAAGGAAAATGCCTTGACATCTTGTTCTGATATTTTGAAAGGCATGGAATCTGTGAGGGGATGTGCTGGGTCCTCTATGCTGTCGTTTCTTCATACACCTCCTGGCGTCAGACACAGGGAAAGGAAGTATAAGAAGTATATTAGACAAACATTTCAGAAGGTTATGTGTGACAATTGTGGCTACATACAAGGTTTTGAACAAAAATAACACGGGAATTGATTGCAACACCTTTTAAAATATTTCTAGGTGACTTAAAGTTCATTAACAACAGGGTAGGCTACTTACTCTGTGTACAGATTATTTTCCAACCACATGTTGCATTACTGCCCTTGTACATCACTTTGATCAAAAGCGTCAACTGTAATGTTATGAGGAGGAGTACAGTCTCAATGTAGAAATTAATGTAGGTTTAGGTGGATAGGGGTGCAGGACAGCACATATACTTTTCAGTTACTCTTACTAAGAATTCAAACATGTAACATTGGACACCTTCCAAGGCCACAGGTACAGGTGAGGTCAACAAGGGTCCTATTTACCTTGATAATAAGGTTCTCAGTCATTTCACATCCCCACCCTGATGAAAAAAACTAATTGTTTACACAAATGGGTTTTACACCCCTTAACAATACGGCTTTGCTTGCTTCAGTAATGTACTCTTTGCCTCTGCCCTACCAATGGATGTAATAAATCAGACATACCTTATATAACCGTGGGTCTTGGGTCACCTAATAATGGAGAGAGAGAGAGAGAGAGAGAGAGAGAGAGAGAGAGAGAGAGAGAAAAAATAAATCACCATTGATCAATTCACAATGGCACAGTGTGTGTGTGTGTGTGTGTCCCAGCTTATGACGGTGAGCACGATTAACTTCGTCGTCCGATCAACTAGGGATGGTCACCTACAACTTCTCGAAGTGCTTAGCACACTCAAGAATCGACTATTTGAATTGACCACAGCTGAAGTGTTTGAGAATATAATCGCGCACGATAACAACGGAAAAAGTGCGACGGCAAGCTCGTCTCGTCGAACCGTAATGCAGTTTCCAAAGTGTATAATAGAAACGCCCCATCCTGTCTCGTCTGACGTGAACAGCTCTTCATCATGCCATCCAAGTTAATCGGACCCGGAGTTAATCGTGCACACCGGGAGTAGTTAATGCTGGCTGGCAATTTTGTCGGAATAACATTTTATCGGTAATCATTTTCAGCGAAATACACATACTTGATTAAGTTTTATTCATCAACACATGTCACATTGGTTGTGCAGGCAAGCAGACGTCCATTTTGTCTGCAATATTTATCACCCCGTCAGAAACTGACAAATCCATGCCCATGATGTGTTCACTAAAAGAAAATATAGCCATTTCAAGACATCTAACTTACCATATCTTTGTTGTGATTTATCTGATGCAAACGATGGCACCAAATGAGTAGGCGCAGAGGTAGTCTAACAAGTAGGCGGTCCTCCTCCATTGGTGCTAGGGGCTGGTAGCATGCCGCTGTTTGGACAGTGCAGACAGAGTATTCGTGCACTATGTCGGATTGCCAACCAAAATCCACCGATGCCTTGTGTATTTTGTAACCGTCAGTGGTCAGATGTCGGACTCAGATGGCATACCACAGGCGGCTTGCCGTTCAAACGCCACCAATGATCCACTATACACATGCTAGCTGGACTGGAACTACTGTCAACATGCTAACTGCTCTGTTGTGGCTTCTATCGCGCGTCGCAGACAACTACGTCACGGCCCGTTTCGATGTGATTGGTTGAAGTAGTACGTCACTGTTACCTAATTTCTCCAATCACGTTCGAGCTTTTTTTGAATACACCCACGGGCTAGAACAGCAAGGTTACCACCATAATTCCAGATGGATGACAATCCATCTGCGCGAGAGTCAGGTTAGCTCTAACAAGGAGATACAACACTGACGAATGTCTCCATAGGAATAAACGGTGTGAAAATTCGACGCCAAAACGTCGAATGCCTGCTTATCTCCCGCCTACTTGGCAACAAGAGCCAATCGGTTGCTGAGCTAGGCCGTCATTGATCCAATCATCTCTGCGCATCCAGAGAAATTAGAACACAGGGAGAAGGCTCGGTCTCATTGGCTCCCATTGTAGCCAGTTAGCTTTGCATGCATACTGCAGTAACGAGCGTAGGCCAGTCCTTCATGTGGGAAAATGTATGGAATGGAAAGGGGAACCCATGCTAAATACATTGCTACTGCCATTTCCAGTCACAAATATTATCAACAAAACATTCCTGGTAAGCACTATGACTGTTGTTTAACAATAGGCTGTATTGACAAATCGTTCAGGTGTGTAGTTTTACAGCAGGTTAGAAGATTTCAACCTGTACTCGCTAGCATCGTGCTAATGTTTATGGGTTTGGCCCCATAAAAATTGGGCTTTGTGACCCAGTATATAATAATCTAGTGGCGCAAAATAATTGGAACGCTACTCAAATGGGGTCTTATTATTTCTAGCTTCGAACTTAATATTAATATTTCAGGACAAAAAAATATTTAAAATCACAAAAATTATAATGGTAGAAAACTCCATTGACACCCATTCATTTTGCACTGGCCCGTGGTTAGGGTTAGCCAGTTGTGGCTAGTAGCTTGTTCCATGAGTGAACAGCCCCTGGCGCATCGACGCAAGCGCATAAATGAGCTTTTACGACCGCTCGTTCCTCATCTGTTGCCATGTGTGTTTGTGGCCTGTTTGCGGTAACCAGGTAATGAAAATAATTTACCTACCAGATGTACAACGGTCTTGGAAATCTTCATAGCTACAGACGAAAGGTACGTGATTTGGAGGAAACATGTCAATGCTAACACTCATATTACTTTATTCTCCGCTTCCACATTTGTTTTTGTGTGTTTTATATTGTGTTTAAGACTCCGTGAGATCCGTAGCTAATACTGTAATAGGCCTACTATGCTAAAACTACTTCACCTCACAACGCTTGCTAACATGAGATTGGCTTTACAAACGAGTTTGGTTCTAGGCTGCTTTAATCGTTCAATGTCTTGGCAGATATATTGTCTCAGTGTGTAATCTGACGTTGTGTGTTACTGACAGTTTTGCCCTGTGCTTGTCTTGAGCGT
>NW_026945510.1:25000-70819 GCF_034702125.1 Engraulis encrasicolus | reverse complement strand
AAAATTACACAGTGAACCTCTGTGCATAAATGTGGTACGTTGGGCACAAGCCCTGACGTTTGGGGCAGTCCTGTTCTCTTGGGCTGCAAGAAATGAATACAGATACAGTATTACAAAAAAGGCAGAAGACGGATGACGGAGCGTGCACTGTTAAGCATGGCAATTCTCTGAGTAGGATAGCTTTGAATGCGTACCAACATTAGCCAGTTAGAGAGAGGTGAGCAAACCTGGCAACAAGACATGAACGCGAAATTATTATTAGCCCACTATGAAGGCATTGAAGTTGCCGGCAGGTGAATTGGAATTAGGTAAATGTTGGCCACGCTAGAGACCTGGAGTTAGAATGCGCCAGGAGTAGTGACGCAGGACAGAAGTTACCGCATGTCATGAGTTCCACTAGTGTACATCTCAAGTGTGACCTTCGGAGGAATCCATGTACGACCCGCGGGCTCCTTCGACCCTCGGAGCGAAGTGATGGCGATCTACAAGATAAACAAGGAAAACTCAGATAACAGAAAAGGCTAACATGGTAAGGGCGGGTATGATAGGCCTATCATAACCAAGAAGGAAACTGGCGACAGCTACCGAAGAGAAATGAGATAGCCTACATACGAACTACGAGGCAAAACCAGCTCGGTTGTGTGGGCATCTGAATACCAGACGCGTTTCGGTTGGGTTACTTTTAATGTGATTGCCTATACCCGACCCCGGAAGTGGGGAGTCTGAACACATGAACTTGCCATGATAGGCCTATTTGCTTCCCGAGTGGGCGTCTAATTACAAGCCATTATACCATTTCAGGGTCAGAAATCTGCGAAGTTACATTAGCGTCGTAAGGTTGTACTCACCATGTCGGAAGGAGCGACTGAGCCAGGTAACCGCGCGGGATAGCACAGTCACCAACTTACCTGCGCAAGAACAGCCACGAGCCGCCCGAGGCATAGCACTAAAACCCGGCTGTGGCAGCTGGTATCCACCGCCGTCGCTGAAGTGCTTATCGGTGAGTGACCGAAAAGCCAACTGGGGAGCATTCCGGGCAAGTTTGAATATTAGAACTACTCGAAGGTAGGAAAGGCTATTTGGCGTGCTGAATCCACGACGAATGCGACGCGACTCTACCGGACTGAAGATGGTTCTACCTGAGAAACAAGAGTGAAGTAGCAGGCTAGAGCTATGGGCTCTCGCCGGCTGGAGGATCGTCGGCTTCGACGGGGGAGGAGGCTCGACTGAACTTGAGACAGACGGGTGTGTTGAAGGCCACGAGTGATTTCGCTGCCTGTAAGCTTGACGCGACGTGTACTATTCGGCAGACGGTGGCCCTAAAGCGCGGCTTGGACTAGAACAACAAACGATGGCAGAGGATTTGGGAGATAGCAAAGAGACTACGCAGCAGAGAGAAGGCATGTGAGTACTAGCGTCGACACCAGCGTACTCTAGTCAGCAGAAGAGCAGAGATAGACAGAGGGTTTATAAATGAGCGGGCAGGCTTCCTATTGGCTGTAGGCAAATGAATGAGAATGCAAGGGAGAGGGTGTGCCTAAGAACAAGAACAGTGATTGGTTGGATAATTTAAGGGAATAATTGAGCTGAATACCGTCTCATCTTCCTGGCAGAACTTAACGCCTTAGCTTACATTGACATTTGTGGTGTTCGGGTCTAAACCAACCCAAAGAGATTTATAGCAGGATAAAGACCAAATGTCAACTAAATTAGTTTTTCAGTGCATAAAAGCAATGTTTAAATATGTTGACTTGGTGTTTTTCAATACTTACATGATTTTAGTGTGGTAAATATACAAAACAACCATTCTGTCAGAGTCACAGCTATTGCGCCAATCTAATGCAAAGATATAGGAAATGAACACCTCAATGAACATGAAAAAGTCACACTATTCATCTGAATCCACAATGCTATGAACATGGACCATTATCTCATTGCCACATCAACTGTATGGAAAGTATAAAACCAGTTCTACATGTTTGGGTGCCATTATGAATTTTTGATACGTTTTTTGGACAAAATAATGTGCAAAACATTATTTTGCAAACAAATGTGCAAAAAATCTCATTATATAATGCAGAAATGGATTCCCTGACCATGAAAACATATGAGTAGACACCAGAAATACATCTGTACTCCTTTCACAACAGGAGATATGACGTATTGTAGTGTATGGGACTGTCCGGCGGCCATATTGGATTTGTAATATGAAAAAGCTGGCAAAAAAAAATGTAGGCAAGAAATACATTTTCCTCATCATGAATCACCAAACTGAAGAAAAAGGTCAACCAACAGCTTTTCAGAAATGCATACAACAACCAAAAAGCTATGCCCGGGTCAGTTTTGACCCGAACACCACAGATGTAACTTTTTTTTTTGGACCTTTAAAATTTACTAAAATGATAAAACATATTTTTTTTGTGTTGAAATGATTGTGACTGAGGATTAGATGAACCCTCATTCCAAGAAAATAAAGGAAAGTGTGTTTTTTTCACACTAAAACTTGAAAACGGGTCAAAAATGACCCGAACACAACAGAAGGGTTAACTCGAGAGTTTGCGGCACTTCTCTCCTCCTGGAGGCCTTGGTCGTACCACATGTATCGTGATTTACAGCAACATTTAAAACCGCAAGAACACTTAATTTGAGGTGAAGATCATGAATAGGTTTGCAAAGGAAGAGTGGGGTACAATGTCAGAGCTTTGCAAAGACGAGTTCTGAACTTCATACTGCTGCAACAGCTACTACACCATGCCACAGATGAAGCAACATGCATACATGTACTGTATTCACATGTGTTGGTGTACCAACTGAGCAACTGCAGCTCACTTTCCAGGCATACACTGAGACCCATCCCTAGACCCAAGCAGCAGTAATGAATAATGGAGTAGAGTGAAGTAGAGTAGAGTACTGTATGGTACAGTAGAGTGTAGTTCAGAGTACAGTGCATTACAATAGGAGTCCATGCTGAGCATTGAACTCTTTGAACCTGGTAGTCACAGTAGATGTAATGTGTGTGTTATTGCCCTGCTACTCTACATGTGCTAATGTCACAATAGCACAGAACCTCATATCACACTGAATAGTACTCCCTGCACCTGCACTGTAAATGTAGAGAGTAGGACCAACTGTGGCATTCATACAGTTACATAACAGCCATGTTACACATACTGTAACAGCATATGGGGCAGTTATGGCGTAGTGGTTCAGGAGATGGACATCAGATCAGAGGGTTGCAGGTTGAAATCCCACCTGTATACTGACTTATGCATAAAACTGTATACTGTATACTACATTCCACTTTAGAAAGAAAAAGTGCATACACAAAGAAGATGTACACTTACCTGCTGCTTACATGTAGGTACACCTTGCTGGGCTGGGTACTGGGCTGTAGCCTACCCCTTTTGCCAAAAAAGGCCATTTAACTGCCTGCAACAATGTTCAAGTAGACCAGGGCATTGTAATGATGCTTGATTGGAACAAAGGGGCCCAACGTGTGCCAAGAAAACATCCCCTGCTGAAATTATATTTTTGTCTTCTGAATGGTCAGTATACAGTCCTCACCAGTAGTATTTGGGTGCATAATGACAATGACAGCTTCCAAACATGTTTTTCATTCATCAATGAGCTTTTTGCACTTTTCTGATGGTATTGTCCCTCACTCTTCCTTTGCAATATGTTCAACTTCTTCATGATCTTCAAGTGTTATATCACAGAGAGTTTTTACATTTTGCTATAAATCACGACACCTTTGATACAGTCTAGGTCTCCAATACCAGATGCAACAAAGCCCTGCTGCCTGTTCAAACCACTACCCAAGACCGAAGTTGGCCTTTAGGTTTGTAGATGATAGACCTGCTGGTTTTTCTGCATGAGGGCCTATCTGGGAACACCAGATGTGTCATTATTGACTAAACAAAACCACTAAATGAAGAGCATCTCAAAAGGACTAGGCATGGACCGTTGCTAGATAGGGCACCAGGCTGCCGCCTCTCTCTCTCGCCAATCCTTTCCTGTCACAAAATGAGCCATAAAAGACCAAAAAAAGAGGCCTAGGCCTCAAGAGGACATCTAATTGAAAGTAACAAACTATTTTTCATTAAATTACATTTTAAGTTCAGTACTTTTTTGAACTACTTTACCTTTACTTGAGCAGATTTTGGATGAGTACATCACTTTTACTTACCCCTCGAGTAAGATTTAAGAAAGATAGGCCTACGCTCACTTGAGTACAACTTCAACTCTTTTCCCATCTCTGCTGCTAAGCACATGTAAAATTAAGATACATGTAGGTCTGACATGTAGTAACCGAACATTTTTAAGTAAAATTTAGCATGACACAATATGTCTACAAAAGTTGACACGATATGTTTAAAGGCCTATTGTATTTCTCACACATTTGCTATGATTTCGGTTGGAAGACTAACATCAAATGGGCCATTATCACATATGTTGCAGATGTTGTATATAACCTCTTGATGTATTGCATCACAACACTGATATTAGGACAAGTAGTCAGGATTCACGTATCATAACACAATGGAATCACTGAGAAACTGTATCATTGATGCTGGTTGGTAAGGAAAATGCTTTGTTGGCAAATAGGTACAGCAAATAGCCTATATCATAATATCCCATACACTGCAAACTCCAAGCTTTAATATGGTGTATAATGACCTATGATAACCAATTGCAGAATGGCCCTAGAAGCGTTGCCAGTTTACCACTACATGGAACTGATAGAATAGTGTGGGGTCATGTACAATGCGGTGTAAAAAAGAAAAGTGGAGTGGGAGTCAGATATATTACGGTTACCACTCAAATTCATCTTCAAGGTTGAAACGTCTTGAGGTATTTTGGACATATAATTAAGTTTCAGTCATAACAACAAATTGGCAACCGTTGCTATGCAAATAGGATACTATGCAAATAGGTACAACAAATACATGGTCATACTTGTGTACTGTATACAATCCAAGCTTTCATATGATATACAGGGCCGCTGACAGCCTTGGCTGGGCCCGGGACAAAGACATCTGAAAGGGCCCCAAATTCAATACATACAATGTAATGAGGATCCAATTCTGGGCCCCGTCTCTCCCTGGGCCCGGGACAAGACATCCCTTTGACCCCCCCCCCCCCCCCCGCCCCCCCCCCCCCCCCCCCCCTGTCGGCTTCCCTTATGATATATAACAAGCTATGATAACCAACGGCAAAATGTCTCAAAAAGGCCTTGCCTCCTGGCTATACGAGACATTAGCACACAAAAAAACAGCAACAAAAAAGTGGCATGCCTGATACAAGACTGAAAATCACCCCCTAAAAATGGGATAACATAGTGAAAGGATACATTTTCAGATTCCTGATCCTCAAGACAGTATTTTAGAGTTTAAAATAGGTCTCTCTGATGCTCCCTGATGCCACAGTATGAAAAGACAAGAGATGATATCGGCGAAAATTGAAAAAAATGTGTCTGAGTAAACGTTTGAAGAGCTGCAGGGAGGGCTATACTTAACCAAAATGTTCTCGAAAGGTGTCGGATGAAAGCTCAGAGTCTCCCCTTCGCAACGATACCACACATAACAAAATCCCTATATGTCTTAAACAAGGGCCAGTAGAAAGACAGGCACCCATCTTAAAAACCTTTGTTTTTGATGGGGGGAGTTACTTTAACGGCTGATAACCCTAACTTGGCTGAACTTCCAGAAGGATTATACAAAAATGTTGACTTCAGACGTGTATCTTTTCAACAAATATAAGCAACCTTTGCCCCTCTGAGTGGTACCGACATCTCACCTGGCCCGTGGACTATGTGTGTCTCAGGCGCATACTCTTCTCACTCCACAATCCCCGCTGTTGGCAGGAATATGCACACTTTCTTGTCTTCATTTCAGATTCAGATTCAGATTCAGATTCAGATTCAGATTCAGATTCAGATTCAGATAACTTTATTAGTCCCATCAGAAGGGCAATTCAGTTTGCTGTCCCAGTCTCCATCAGTCAATGAATAAATAGTATAAATAAAAAGAGTAGAAAATGAAATACAAAACCTAAAGGAAACAAAAAAAACAATAAATAAATAGGAAAACAAAAACATACACATTTTAACACATACATTCAAACACCCTGTCCTGTCAGTGATGAGCAGCCCTCAGTAAATTAAATGGTCAGTAATGAACTCTATCCCTACAACCTTGTTTAATAATCTAATGGTTGTAGGGATGAAAGATCCAGAGTAACGCTTTGTTTTTGTCCTGACAGAATAATAGCGCCTCCCAGAGGGCAATAATGAAAATTCACCTCCTAAAACATGGTCAGGTTGACTAATGATACTTTTAGCCTTTTGGACAGCCTGTTTGTTAAACAGAGCACTCAGACTATTTAGCTGTGTTCCAATAATCCATGATGACGTGTTAATAGGATAGGATGAGCCTTTATTGTCTCTTCTAGAAAGAAATTTGGTATGGGCACAGAGAGTCTAAGCGTTTACACAGAACACCTATCAACACATTAGACAAACACAAAAAACACACTTAACATGCAGGACTGGGCCACAAAACATGTAAACATGTAGCCTACATCCAAACATACACATATACACACAATTATATCATACCATGACTCTTTCAACCCCNCCCCCCCCACACACACACACACACACACACTCACACACACACTCCTCAATTCAGTAGACCTAGAACATTTACACAAAAATAATAATAATAATAATCCTGAGTATACAAACTTAGCAGCGTGGAACTAGGAAGACCCACACAACCAAGAGATATCGGAGTCCTGCATTAAAAGACTCAAAATTGCTGTGTCATCCGAGAACTTAATTATAAAATTATTTTGATGGTAATTTCTACATTCGTTAGTGTACAAAGTGAACAATAACGGGGAACTTACACAGCCTTGTGGGGTAATAATACTGCTGAGACTGTTCTTGTCTTTGACTGATAGGCTATTGAACCAGCATAAAAAGAGAAAGTTAAGAGACTCTCAATAAAAGACTGATAAAAGTTACGTAAAATGGTTTTAGAGACACTGAAGGAGTTAAGCTTCCTCAGCAAATTAATTCTATGTTGTCCCTTTTTAACAATTGTCTCTGTATTTACATGGAACTTGAGCTCACTGTCAAATATCGTACCTAAGTACTTATAGGAATTAACAATTTCCACATCCCCCCATGTATGACACTTGCTATTGGTTCTGCCTTTGCCTTCCTAAAGTCAATTATGAGCTCTTTTGTCTTGCCTACATTAAAATGATCATCGCACCACTTCACAAATGATGTCAACGCTAGCCCATGACTGGAATGTGGGCCTTGAAATAAAGATAGCAGTGCAGTGTCATCTGAAAACTTGACTAAGTGACTTCCTTGTTGGAAAGTCCAGAACACAGCCTTGCGGCGAGCCCGTATTTGAGGAAATGGGTTGTGATAGTTGACCATTTACAAAAACTCGCTGTATTCTATCTAGTAGCAGCAATAGTTGATTCGGTACCTGGAAATCATTTGCTAATCTCTCGATCAGGATATGTTGTGGCTGCATTTTGTTGAAAGCAGAAGAAAAATCTGTGAATAAAAGCCTAACATGGGACCCAGACTTCTCCAAGTGTTTATATACAGTATCTAAAATAAAGAGTTTTGCGTCATCCACACTTCTACCAGTTTGATAAGCAAACTGTAATGGATCCAGTTTACCAGTGACCAAGGACATCACTTCAGCTTTAAGAATTTTTTCAAAGATTTTCATCACCAAGGACGTAAGAGCTACTGGTCTAAAATCTTTCAACTCCTTGGGTTTATTTAGTTTAGCTAGTGGGATTATGGTGGAGCTCTTCCATATCTGGGGAATATGGCCTTCTTTTGCACACATATTGAAGAGACAGGTGAATACTCCACTTAGTTGGTCAGCACAGAAACATAATGTGCGCCCACTAACAGCATCGGGACCAGCAGCCTTTCTAATATTGACCTTCTTAACCCTTGTGTTGTGTTCATAAGCTGCATACACCTGTGGTGTTCGGGTCATTTTTGACCCGTGATAACAAAACTCAGCTATAAAATACCTAAAAACACTAGTTATCATCAAATATTGTTTTTCATCTCATGGCTAACTTGGTATGTATTCATATCCATGGAAATATTACTTGATGTATTCATCTTTTTGACTTTAAAGATCTTTTGTCTTACATTATGCAAATCGTTTTTGATAACCAAAACTATCAAAATCTGCATAAATGCACTATTAACCCTAAAGCGACCGACTGGGGTCATTTATGACCCCGGGCACATATTTTCATAAACCATTCCGGCAATTTTCATCAGAAAAACTTGTCCTTCTAGGAGTTTGTCAGTACTTATGTTGCGCATGTTGTGAATGATTTTTGTGAGATTTGGACCATCTATGTAGGATTTAGAATCAAAACACCTCTGGGGTCATTTATGACCCCGAGAGGATCCATGAGATACTCAACATTATAATGTCCATTGTTGTTGTAATTTTCAAACTCTGTTTTTTGCATTTTGTGTCTTTGGGCAGGCCATGGTCAGCAGACCTAAAATATTCACAATATAAACATTTATAATATTAAAATATAATATATTATATAAATAAATAGGGCACCCCTGCGATAGCCAACGAAGCATATTGTGAGGGCACCCAGGCAGCATTTCCTGTGTTATTGCTCCATATTTGTTGATATTATGGCACAGTGGTCCTAGACACATGATGAGAATATGAAATGGAAGTCATCCTGATGAACAAAGAGGGAGGAAACAAGTCATCAGTGTAGAAATCAATGGCGTTTTTAGAATTTTCCTTATTTTATGGCTATACAAAGGCTGAAGCATCAGTTGAATCATTTCTTTGCTCTAATATATGTGGAAGACACCTTTTCACAGCTACAATGTCCAGAAAAAGTTTTAGAGAAAATTTGAGTATGCATAAGCTTATATGTCTGAGACATGGTTTTGTCTATGTAAATTACCATATTCTCTGATCTTGTGATTTCATGAACCCAGAAATGTTGAGTACCCTAAAGTTTTATTGCAGAAATGTCATCTATGGGCCTAATGAATAGAATTCAGCTTGGTTTCTCAAAGTTTCACTTTGAGCAATTTCCATAATTAGCATAAATATACTGTATTATTATGGTGAGACCACTACAAGTGAATAGGCTAAAAATTTTAAATGATAGATATCACCATGAAACTTTCTAAGTTGATTACTGATGATGAGAGAAGAAAAAAATGTATTGGATGTTTTTTGTATTTTGATGTTTACATATGTAAATGAGGGTATACATCATATTTAGCATATACTAGTAAGTTTGACTATTTTTTAGTCAAAACAATAAAATGTTCAAATTCACATTGTTTTGCTTTAGATGAGGGACAAGTATGTGCAAGATGTAAATAAATTTGAATGAACCCCAAAAAACAATTTATATAGTGGTATTTCTATATAAACTCCTTGGGGTCATAAATGACCCCGCTCGGTCAGATTAGTCGCAAAAACAGGCCGGTCGCTTGAGGGTTAATACCTCCCAAAGTGATACAATTAGTGATTATGTTGTCCATGTATTACAGCTGATATGAGAGTACAACAATCCCCAAATTTATTTTATTAGTTTTTCTCTAATATTAAAAAATATCATCAAGAGTGGCATTTGTGGTGTTCGGGTCCAAACCAACCCAAAGAGATTCATAGCAGGATAAAGACCAAATGTCAACTAAATTAGTTTTTCAGTGAATAAAATTAATGTTTACATATGTTGACTTGGTGTTTTTCAATATTTATATGATTTTAGTGTGGTAAATATACAAAATAACAATTCTGTCAGAGTCACAGCTATTCCGCCAATCTAATGCAAAGGTATTGGAAATGAACACCTCAATGAACATGAAAAAAGTCACACTATTCATCTGAATCCCCTATGCCATGAACATGGACCATTATGTCATTGCCACATCAACTCTATGGAAAGTATAAGACCAGTTCTACAGGTTTGGGTGCCATTATGAGTTTTTGATACGTTTTTTGGAAAAAAAATAATGTGCAAAAATGTATTTTGCAAACAAATGTGCAAAAAATCTCATTATATAATGCAGAAATGGATTCCCTGACCATGAAAACATATGAGTAGACACCAGAAATACATCTGTACTCCTTTCACAACAGGAGATATGACATATTGTAGTGTATGGGACTGTCCGGCGGCCATATTGGATTTGGAATATGAAAAAGCTGGCAAAAAAAAAGTTCAGGCAAGAAATATATTTTCCTCACCATAAATCACCAAACTGAAGACAAAGGGCAACCAACAGCTTTTCAGAAATGCATAAAACAACCAAAAATCTATACCGGGTCAATTTTGACCCTCGAACACCACAGATGTAACTTTTTTTTTTTTTTTACCTTTAAAATTTACTAAAATGATAAAACATATTTTTTTTGTGTTGAAATGATTGTGACTGAGGATTAGCCCTCCTGTTATCCTTGGGGTCTATTTGACCCCAATCAATGTTTAACATCTGACAAATACATGAAGTACATAATTTTTTTGCTTCATCTTTGATGACTTTTCCTAAATATATGGGGTCAATGTGAAAAAAGTGAAATTTCCACAAAAATGTTTTCCCTAAGTGCTGTACACGTTTTGGTTACATCTGTGTTCCTTGGGGTCAATTTGACCCCAAATTATTTTAAGTGTATTAAACATAAATGGAACATCCATGTTTTGCTAATACATGTTCCAATATGTCTAGATTATGTAAAATACATGAACACAAGTTAATAAGAACAGAACATTTAGCTTTATTTAGGGCTCTGATAACTAACAATATGTATGTGGACGAGGGCCAAAACTAATTCAAACCAACTTTTGGGCAGTTGTTGCACATTTTCGCCTAGTCATGGATACGTTTTTTTGGTGTGTGGGCTGTGTTTGGGGGTGCTAGGACTTATCTAAAGGGCTCTTTTATGTCCCAAACAGAGCAACAGTGAATATCAGTGCAAAAGTTTTTGCTTCTACTGATTTTGTAGATATTTAAGTGGCTGGGGTCAAAATGACCCCAAGGATCACGGATGTAACCTAAATCTGAGGATAACAGGAGGGTTAGATGAAGCCTTATTCCAAGAAAATAAAGGAAAGTGTCTTTTTTTCACACTAAAACTTGAAAATGGGTCAAAAATGACCCGAACACAACATAAGGGTTAAACAAGGATGTTACTTGTTCCTGAGGAATCATTATGTCATTATTAGGAACCAAAGTGTTTCTCAACATAGAAATATTGTCAAATAAGTCAGATGATTCAAAACGTGAGTAAAATAAATTAAAGGCATCAGAAAGATCACATGACTCAACTCCTTGAACAGAAATAGACACTCTCCTTTCAGCTTGTTGATTTAAAGATGCCATTGAATTAATTCCCCGCCAGGCAGCTCTAAGATCCCCCCACTGTATTTTTCTTCTACTTTCCTTTTGTATTTAATCTTAGCTTTCCTGATCTCATTTTTTACTTCTTTGGACACGGCTTTGATCTCCCAAATGTCCCCAGTATAGAAAGTCCTCTTTTTCTTGTTGATGACAGATTTCAGTTCTTTCGTCACCCATGGCTTATTGTTCGGAAAGCTGACCGTTGTTTTCTTTTTTATTTAGTATACAAGCTCTTCTACAATCATCCGACCTCCAGGTGTTGAATATTGAGTCTATAACAGGGAAATTATGACGCGTTTCCTCACCACCCGTTGCCAGTATACAAAGCAGCACGAAATATTTACCTCGCGTCTCGATCGGAAAAACCTTCCCTTCCTCATTATATACATCTCCTGCAGAAACAAACTCTTCTATTGTGTACTTACAAGTTAACCCTCAAGCGACCGGCCTGTTTTTGCGACTAATCTGACCGAGCGGGGTCATTTATGACCCCAAGGAGTTTATATAGAAATACCACTATATAAATTATTTTTGGGGGTTCATTCAAATTTATTTACATCTTGCACATACTTGTCCCTCATATAAAGCAAAAAAATGTGAATTTGAACATTTTATTGTTTTGCTAAAAATTTGTCAAACTTACATACGTATATGCTAATTATGATGTATGCCCTCATTTACATATGTAAACATCAAAATACAAAAAACATCCAATACATTTTTTTCTTCTCTCATCATCAGTAATCAACTGAGAAAGTTTCATGGTGATATCTATCATTTACATTTTTTAGCCTATTCACTTGTAGTGGTCTTACCATAATAATACAGTATATTTATGCTAATTATGGAAATTACTCAAAGTGAAACTTTGGGAAACCAAGCTAAATTCTATCCATTAGGCCCATAGATGATATTTCTGCTATAAAACTTTAGGGTACTCAACATTTCTGAGTTCATGAAATTACACGATCAGAGAATATGGTAATTTACATAGACAAAACCATGTCTCAAACATATAACCTTATGCACAATCAACATTTCTTTGAAACTTTTTCTGGACATTGTAGCTGTGTAAAGGTGTCTTCCATATGTATTAGAGCAAATAAATGATTCAACTGATGCTTCAGCCTTTGTATAGCCATATAATAAGGAAAATTCAAAAAACGCCATTGATTTCTACACTGATGACTTGTTTTCTCCCTCTTTGTTCATCAGGATGACTTCCATTTCATATTCTCATCATGTGTCTAGGACCACTGTGCCATGATATCAACAAATATGGAGCAATAACAGAGGAAATGCTACCTGGGTGCCCTCACAATATGCTTAGCTGGCTATCGCAGGGGTGCCCTATTTATTTATATAATATATTATATTTTAATACTATAAATGTTTATATTATGAACATTTTAGGTCTGCTGACCATGGCCTGCCCCAAGACACAAAATACAAAAACCAGAGTTTGAAAATGACAACAACAATGGACATTATAATGTTGAGTATCTCATGGATCCTCTCGGGGTCATAAATGACCCCAGAGGTGTTTTGATTATAAATCCCATATAGATGGTTCAAATCTCACAAAAATCATTCACGACATGCACAACATATGTATTGACAAACTCCTAGAAGGACAAGATTTTCTGATGAAAATTGCAGAAATGGTGTATGAAAATATGTGCCCGGGGTCATAAATGACCCCAGTCGGTCGCTTTAGGGTTAATGAATGAAGGGTTTTCCTGTTACAGTTCCCATGATCGATGAATGGGCTATCGATAGTCTCCCTCAGGCACCAGTAACATGGGAAGTTCTACTGCGGCAGAAAATACACTCCTGTTTGCATATTACCTCATTTAGGGGCGAAATATATTATGAATACAGATGCACAATCATGACAAGTTATCATTTGAATGCATTTGGTCGTTTATTCAGTAGAAATATCCACGTCTTGTAGTTTTGTAGTTTTCTTAAACAAAATGCTATATAAGGCGCCCCAATATGTTTAGAAATAAAGTAAAACATGCCACCTATAGGGGTGGAAGTTGAACTACATTTGATATCCTATTTGAAAAAAAGGGCCGTTTTATACAATACGGCATCTCGTCGACGAAAGTCGCCTGTGGCACCCAGAGGGTTAAAAGGGAGGTCATCTGTGTGCGTTTCAACCTTTCTTTACATTGAACTTTTACATTTTGAGTCTGCACTTGGCATATTGGTGTGAGATTTGAATGCAATCCTATGGAGAGTATCATGATGTGTTTCAGTAGTCACAGTGCATGTTGACAGGCATGTTTCTTTTAGGTGTAATTCAGATTCCCAATACTGACAGCATTCATGCATCCCTAAACCATATCAGTCCCACTACCATCTTTGACTATTGAGAGGATATTTGTTTTTGTAAATCTCACTTGTTTACCACCACACACATGTGTGTGTGTGTGTGTGTGTGTGTGTGTGTGTGTGTGTGTGTGTGTGTGTGTGTGTGTGTGTGTGTGTGTGTGTGTGTGTGTGTGTGTGTATGTGTGTGTGTGTGTGTGTGTGTGTGTGTGTGTGTGTGTGTGTGTGTGTGTTTCTTCACCTTGTGTTTGTATTCCTTACCACATCTCCATATCTACCCTCCTCTCCTCCTCCTCTCTCTCTCTCTCTCTCTCTCTCTCTCTCCAGGCTTGGTACATGCCGTCTAACAACAGAGAGCTGTGCTGCTCTGGCATCAGCTCTGACATCAAACCCTTCATCACACCAGCTACAGCTGAATCTGAAATACAACGGATATAAGATAGGAGACTCTGGGGTGAAGCACATCTCTGCTCTACTCAGGAATCCAGATTGTAAACTACAGAAACTGGGGTAAGTAAAGAGACCAGGGGAAACACTAGAAATTACTGCATTACTGCATCGTGTTTTTGTCTGATCTGTTTTGCCAACTGTTTTCCCCATGTGTTTTAATAGGGCATTCGACAAACAGCATTTGGGGTAGGGTGAGGGGGGATGG
This sequence comes from Engraulis encrasicolus, assembly GCF_034702125.1. Classification (NCBI taxonomy): domain Eukaryota; kingdom Metazoa; phylum Chordata; class Actinopteri; order Clupeiformes; family Engraulidae; genus Engraulis; species Engraulis encrasicolus. Next base: position 56,381 of record NW_026945510.1, on the reverse strand, counting down.
GGGTGTTTGTGGGTGGAGATGTGGGTTCCTTGCCATACTTTTTGGGAATAATTTTCCATATTGTTCCCCCAATGCATTCTATTGTATTGTGCAAGTGGCAGTTGGGGAAGGGTGGGGTGGGGTGGGGGTTGATGGTCAATGATGCGTGACCTGATCCGATGGGGTGGGTTCAGGGGGAATTCTTGGGAATATTTCCCCTCATTCTCACCCCAAATTTTTTAAAGGGGCTTTAACCCTCTAGGTGCCAGGGTCAACTTTTGTCGACAAGATGCCGTACTGAATAAAGCGACATTTTTTTTCAAATAGAATACTAATGCAATCCAACCTTCACTCCATTAGGTGTCAGGCATGTTTTACTTCAGTTCTAAATACATTGAGACGCCTTATTGACCCCATTAGAGTTTGTAAACAGATATGACGTAGTTTGGCTGCGTGCGCATCGTTGCACCAGAATCGACCATGCACCGTTCACTTGTACAGAAACTCGAGGTGTTTTCTCCGAAATAAAATAACAGATGGTCACGTTAACTTCATAGATGCAGTGGGCACGACAGACACGGGCATTCCTGACGATGTCATCAGTTCAGTCAGTAGTTTAATGTCTTGTAACAACAAACATCTCCATGCTTCTGGAACAGCCTCTTCCCTCTCAAAATAGCACAACAACAGTACTTTTCATAATCTCTATTTATTATCAACTTACACGCTTCAGGACGGCAGGTTTTCTCTCCTTAGGGTCTGCACTGTCTGTTCGTTTGTGTGTGTTCACAGCCAGTTTTACATACAGCCTCCTCACTCCCTATTTTACCCATGCCTGCAGTTCACCTAGGGGCCACTGTCGAAAGAGTGCAGCCCACTCATTCCGAATAGAGTCCGCAATCATCCGTTGGCGCCCCTAGCGTGCAGTACCACCCGTAATAGTGGAGTCTCTCATATTCTTAAAACCGCTCTGGTGTGTTTAAGTCAGAAATGCGCACAAATTCAATGTGACGTAAATTCTGAACGGGTCAATATGGTATTTTATTGAAGAAGACTACAGACCTACAAAGGCGGACATAGTGGAAGTATATTTTCCCCAGTGCAGCAGCACAGAACTCGGAAGCAGCCTTGTCGTGACATTATGTGGATAATTCCTCCGAATAAATGCTGAAAGGATTTCAAACAGTAACTTTTCACGATGGTACATATGTATTCAGAATATATTTCAAGTCAAGTCAAGTAGGTTTTATTGTCAATTTCTTTACATGCACTGGTCATACAAAGAATTTGAAATGTCATTTCTTGCTTTCCCATACAGCCATAGACTAATCTAGGTAAGGACATAGACAGTATAGACATAGACAGTACTTATACATGGACTTAAGACAGTATGGACATAGACAGTGCTCATACAGACATTTAAAGTCCAAGACTGGACAACAGAAGACTTGTAGAGGACATACATTAAGAGGTTGTTGTGCTTTTGTGCTTTTCCTAAAGAGTCCTTTATAGTGTTCTGACATAGTAATAGTAGCATTTTGAAGAAAAATAAATATTAAAAAGGTCTATCAAGTACACCAGCAGCTGTGTGTGTGTGTGTGTGTGTGTGTGTGTGTGTGTGTGTGTGTGTGTGTGTGTGTGTGTGTGTGTGTGTGTGTGTGGTGTGTGTGTGTGTGTGTGTGTGTGTGTGTGTGTGTGTGTGGTGTGTGTGTGTGTGTGTGTGTGTGTTTAGTGCAGGTAGAAGGTGCGGTGTGCGTCTGTGTGTGTGTTTGTGTGTGTGTCTGTCTGTTCGTGTGTGTGTGTGTGTCTGTGTGTATGTGTGTGTGTGTGTGTGTGTGTGTGTGTGTGTGTGTGTGTGTGTGTGTGTGTGTGTGTGTGTGTGTGTGTGTGTGTGAGTGTGTGTGTGTGTGTGTGTGTGTGTGTGTGTGTGTGTGTGTGTGTGTGTGTGTGTGTGTGTGTGTGTGTGTGTGTGTGTGTGTGAGAGAGTTGTGTGTCAGTGTGTGTAAGTTTGGGTTTAGTGCAGAAAGTGAAGTGTGCTTGAAGTGTGTGTGTGTGTGTTGACATGCATGTTTCTGTTAGGTGTAATTCAGATTCCCAATATTGACAGCATTTATGAATCCCTAAACCATGTCAATCCCACTACCATCTTTGACTATTGAGAGGATATTTGTTTTTGTAAATCTCACTTGTTTACCACCACACACACGTGTGTGTGTGTGTGTGTGTGTGTGTGTGTGTGTGTGTGTGTGTGTGTGTGTGTGTGTGTGTGTGTGTGTGTGTGTGTGTGTGTGTGCATGTTTTGAGTTAGTGCAGGTTGAAAGTTCAGTCACAAATATAGTACTGCAGGTGGAATGTTCAGTCGCAGATATGGTGGTGGGGGATGAGGGGGGGGGTTGTCAGTGGCCTTGCTGGCTAGAGGCTGACAGTGGAGGGAGAGTGGGTTGAGTGTTCAGTATCTTGATTGCTTGGTGCATTGTGCTGCTCGCTAGCCTGGTGGTACGGGAACGGAGGCGCCTGTACCTCTTTCCAGAGGGCAGGAGGCTGAACAGTTTGTGTGCAGGGTGGCTTGTGTCTTTGATGATCATCAGTGCTTTCCGGGTGAGGCGTGTGGTGTAAATGTCCTGCAGGGAGGGGAGTGGTACTCCAATGATCTTCTTCGCTGTGTTCACAACACGCTGGAGTGTCTTCCTGTTTTTCTCCGTGCAGCTTCCTCCCCACACTGTGATGCAGTTGGACACGACGCTCTCTATGGTTCCTCTGTAGAATGTTGTCATGATGGAGGGTGTAGCACTTGCCTTCTTTAGTTTGCGCAAGAAGTAGAGACGCTGATGGGCCTTCTTCGCCAGTGATGTAGTGTTGGTGGTCCAAGAGAGGTCGTAGCTGATGTGCACTCCAAGGAACTTGGTGCTGCTCACTCTCTCCACAGCATCACCGTCGATGGTCAGTGGTGGCAGTTGTTTTTGGACCCTCTGAAAGTTGACAACAATCTCCTTGGTCTTGTTGACATTTAGCAGGAGGTTGTTGTCTTTGCACCATCTGGCCAGCAGGTCTACTTCTTCTCTGTAGTGAGTCTCATCGCCCTTGGTGATGAGGCCCACCAGTGTTGTATCGTCCGCAAACTTCACTAGATGGTTAGTGCTGTGGGTCGTTGTGCAGTCGTGTGTCAGCAGCGTGAACAGCAGGGGGCTGAGAACACAACCTTGCGGAGGCCCCGTGCTCAGGGTCAGGGTGCTTGAGGTGTTATTCCCTACCCGTACTGCTTGTGGTCTCTGCATCAGGAAGTCCAGCAGCCAGTTGCAGAGGGAGGTACTGAAACCTAGTTTGTCCAGTTTTCTGATGAGTTGTTGTGGTATTATGGTATTGAATGCTGAACTGAAGTCAATGAACAACATTCTCACATATGAGTCTTTATTGTCCAAGTGGGTGAGGGCTGGATGGAGGGCAGAGCAAATTGCATCCTCCGTGGATCGCTTGGCTCGGTATGCGAACTGGTAGGGGTCCAGGGTGGGGGGTAGGGTGGCATTGATGTGTGACAGGACTAGCCGTTCGGAGCACTTCATGATTATGGGCGTCAGTGCTACAGGACGGTAGTCATTGAAGCATGATGGTGATGATTTCTTCGGCACGGGTATGATGGTAGCAGCTTTGAAAAGTGATGGGATGACTGCTTGCTCCAGAGATATGTTGAAGACATCCTTCAGCTCTTCTGCACAATCCTTCAACACTCGGCCAGGTATGTTGTCTGGGCCAGCTGCTTTGCGTGGGTTGATGGTGGCCAGTGTCCTCTTCACACTGGCAGAGGACAGGTAAAGGGGTTGATCATGGGGGGGGAGGGGGTTTCTGTGGATGAGTGTCATTTTGTGATTCAAAACGGGCAAAGAAACTGTTCAGGTCGTTTAGCAGAGAGGTGTTGTTGTCACAGCTTCGTGGTGCAGGCTTATAGTCCGTGATGGCCTGTATGCCCTGCCACAGGCTCTGTGCATCTCTGCTGTCTTTGAAGTGTGTTGTTATTTTGTCCGAGTACTCCTTTTTTGCTTTCCTGATGCCCTGGGACAGGTTTGCCCTTGCTGCTTTTAGGCCAGCTACGTCTCCTGCTCTGAAGGCTTTGTCTCTGGCCCTCAGCAGTCGGTGAACATCTCCTGGGAACCATGGCTTCTGGTTGGCCCTGGTGGTGATGTGTTTTATTTCTGTGACATCATCAATGCATTTTGTGATGTACGAGGTCACGGTGTCTGTTTGTTGTTTGTAACTCCTCAATGTCAATGTGATTGCTGTGGGTTGGTGCAGCTGTTTGAAAATGTGTCCCAATCTGTGGTTTTCAAAGCAGTCCTGTAGTCGTGAGACGGCCCCCTCTGGCCATTTTTCTCACCTCCTTTCTGAGAATGGTTTAGGTGAGTTTTGCCCCTTTGTCTAGTAAGCTGCAGTAGCGTAGCGAGGATCGTTTATGTGGTCTGATGAAATCCAATGTGGGGGGATGGGCTGTTGCCTTGTATGCTCCCTTCTGATCTGTGTAAACAAAGGTCCAGGGTGGTGTGTTTTGTTCCCTTGTTTGTTGGGAAGTTGGACATGTTGGTGAAATTTTGGAAGTACTGTTTTGAGGATTTCCGTGTTGAAATCTCGCCAAGGACCACTGTGAAGGCATCTGGGTGTGCATCTTGTTTGTTCACCTGATGAGCCCGATGCAGCAGCTCGTTCTCGAGTAGCCTGCTCTTCTGACGCTGTTGTTGTTGCTGGGAGCGAGATACACTGCGACTAATAGGATAGCGGATATTTCTCTGGGTAAATAGAAGGGTCGGCACTTGATGATCATGAACTCCACTAGTGGAGAGCAGTGCCTCTGTACCACCGTAGCATTATTGCACCAAGCATCATGTGTGTAAACACATATTCCTCCCCCTCATTTTTTTCTCTGCAAGGGCTCTGTCGGTTCGGTGGCACGTTAGTTGCTCCAGTTGTAAAGCCGAGTTGGGTATTTCGCCCCTAAATGAGGTAATATGTAGACAGGCACGTATTTTCTGCAGCGACATACGGCCCATGCTACCAGAGACTGTCACAACAATCTCGGATCTTGGGAACTGTGTTACAAGAAAAACATGCATTCATTCATTTGGTAAGTGCACAATAGAAGTACTTGTTTCTGTATGAGACTGAGCTCGAAACTTTTGTGTTCATTACGAATGAAATGCCCGTCCAGCCAAACAAGCGGACTGCACACATCCTTGTGCTCTTTTTGGTATGCTTAAAAAGCGGGTATCTTTCTGTTATCTAGATCTTGTTTTTCTGGACTGGGAAATTAAGAAGTAAAAGAATCATCCTAATATTTTGTGTATGCTGGCAGAGGGTCTACTTTATTTTAATGTTCTGGTCCAGGCCACGTATTTGTGTGTGTGTGGTGAGATGTGTGTGTGCGTGTGTGTTGCTCTTCTATCCTACGGTGTGTCCCGCTCTCTCTTATTTAGTTTTGTTTGACTATGGGTAAAGGTTTATTTGTAATTCACCTAAATATCAGGAGCTTACCTCACAAAATTGATTGCCTGGCTCTCTTATAACAAACATGCTGTCATTACTATCTCTGAAACCTGGTTGCAAAGCAATATATGTGATGCTGAAATAAGTCTAGATGGTTACACCCTATATCGAGCAGATAGAGGCAGTCGTGGTGGTGGTGTTGCTACATATGTATCTTCTAACTTGTCCTCAGAGGTTGTTACCCCAAATGAAAGCTCATTGCACTTTGAATGCCTTTTTGTTAGATTACGTTTTCATCATAAACATCTGATTATTGGAAATATTTACAGGCCCCCTAATTCTCCATCAGAATCTATTAACAATATTCTTGCCACTATCAATTCTCTAAATTGTTCTGATGAACTTATTGTCTTGGGTGATTTTAACAGAAACTGGCTTGATAGATCTTCAGTTAAGGAGAAAAATCTTCTGGAAAGCCTAAATCTCATTCAGTTAATACAGAAGGCCACTTGATGAGTCGAGTTGGGAGCTGCCAGGTGTTCTCTCTTGTTATGGGACTGGATCTTGGTGTAGTCAACACTCACCCCAGCAGAATAGCTGATTCTGGTATCTTAGCTGACTGCTTCAGTGACCAACTCAGTGTATCTTTTCTGTGTGTGGAAAATAAGATTACCACGACTGCCATCTAAATAGTTAAGGTAAGACGACATAAAAACTTTTCTGAAGATTATTTCATTCATGATTTGCTGAATATTAATTGGTCTAGGTTAGAACTTATTCCCTATGTTGAGGACGCCTGGATTTTTTTTCATTCAGAGGTTCTTAAAGTGATTGACAAACATGCACCATGGGTATCAGTGAAGGTCAAGGGCAGACATTTACCATGGATTGATGGTTTATGAGACCTGTTACATCTCTTTAGGGAGAGGGACAAGGCCTGGAAGCGTTACAAGTCAACAAAAGATATGGCTGATGGGGCTGAATATAAGAGGTTGCGTAATATTTGCAATGTGAAAACAAGGAATGCAAAATCGAATTACTATAAGACAGCATTGTCTAATGACTTCACTAATCCAAAAGAATTTTGGAAAAAACTTAATAGTTCATTGAATAAATCTGTTATGAGTTCTCCTCCATCACTACGTGTAAATGATATGATTATTAGTGATCCTGCTTCTGTGGCTGATGCATTTAACCAGCACTTTTCCTCTGTAAGCAAATTATGTCCATCTAATTTAGTTCATTCTAATCCTGTAAATGCATCGGTAGCCAATACTTCTTTCACACTAACTACAATAACTCCTATGGAAGTACAGCAGGCTATTTCTGACATAGTAGGGGCTCTAAGCCGAGAAATCGTTACGCGCTGGATAGAAGCATATAATTCGGTACACATGTTCCTTGAGTGATTTGAAGACATCCTAGAAGGGGTGCCCCTGGAAAAAAAATTGTCTACCATGTCATATACAATATGTCATGTTGGTAATGCATTACATTGTTATTACATGGCATTATACTTAGCTGACAATGTTAATATAGTCCTCAGCAGAGATGAAGCAAGGGTAGTCTGCTTGACCAGATTGATAAAACTACAAAATGTACATAGTGTGAAAGTATGGGTGAGTCTGTGCTTACGTGCTTGACAGCATGTAACATTGTGAACGATTTAAGAAGATTCTTGGTCTGAATTAAAATGAGCATTGCCCACACTAAAACTATGGTGAGAATAGACTGCTCCTAATGCTCGATCTGAATGGGATAGTGTCAGTGCAAGATGCCCTAGGTAGCAGGTTCTCCATCCTCTAATTTCCATAACAGATAAACGTATTTTATTTGTATGAGAGAAGGTAAAAGACAGGACCTTTCCATATGTATGAAGAACCCCATAAGATCACCTAATTCTATATTTTTACAAGGCATTGTGCATATTGTGAGAGCATTTCAGTCATCTTTAGAATGGCATTACAGATTACTCAATATAGGCCTACATGTAGGCCACAGTATGGCTTCAGTTTAAATTAAATGGAAATGATTTCTTAGTATATGTTGAGTAAGAAGACAGAGGTAAATTGTTTTTTTTTGCAGACAAGTCCTCACCTAGTACTTGTGCCAAAAGTTGTATTAGTTAGCTCAGTAATCATTGAGTACTTAAGTTGCTATCAAAACTGACAGCTGATGGACAACATGTACCGTAGGTCTTGTGCCACCCTTACCCATAGGAGAAATATCTATATAGAAAAACAATTATCATATGAAAGTAAATCATTACCTGTACTCATTTTCTTGATATGCAAGGCACACAAATAGTCTGGGAGGAAGGATAGTCTATCATACCCCCCCCCCCCCAAAAAAAAGCCACAAGACTTTTTTTAACCTTCAAGATTTTGAGTGGTAACAGTAACATAACTCATTCCCACTTCACCCTTTTGCATAATATTGTACATGTCCTCAGAATGCTCTACATGTTTCAGTTCTATGTAGTTGTACTGTACAGGACAGTACAGTGCAGTGCAGTACAGTACAGTACAGTACAGTAGCATACAGAACGGTGCAGTATAATAAAGTACAGTAGAGTATAGTACAGTACAGCACAGTAGCATACAGAACGATGCAGTACAGTACAGTAGCATACAGAACGATGCAGTATAATAAAGTGCAGTAGAGTATAGTACAGTACAGTACAGTACAGTAGCATACAGTACGGTGCAGCACAGTGCAGTAGTATATGGTACGGTGCAGTATAAAGTACAGTACAGTACAGTACAGTAGCATACAGTACGGTGCAGTCTAGTTAAGTACAGTACAGTACAGTAGCATACAGTACGGTGCAGTCTAGTACAGTACAGTACAGTACAGTATAATACAGTAGCATACTGCACGGTGCAGTAGAGTACAGTACGGTATATCACATTACAGTAGAGTACAGTACAGTGCAATACAGTAGAGTACAGTATAGTCTTGATGACTTTTAGGCTACTTTGACTTTAGCCCTCCAAAGCCAATAGGATTTCCACATGCTGTTGTTTTAAGTTTTTGAAAGACTATTTTAGTAGCCTATGTGAGAGAGGGAAGGCAGGCAGACATGTTTTAAATAAAGGACCACACCCACAAATAAAAAAATAACCAGCAAACAATAAATTAAGTGGTTAGGTAGCCAACATGTCATCTAGATTAAAGCCAAAAGTAGATGAAAAACAGACATGTTACCATTTTGCTCTTTTAAAATATAAAGTATCTGTCAATATACTGTATATATGATATATTCATAAATGCCCTTATCACTCCATTGTACACTTAGGACTGAGATATACATATCTGAACATCAGCATACATTTTATTTTGTAATGGCCTATAGTAAATCATCCAAGCTGTCACTGACACTTGATATGTACATGTATTATTGACTTGATTGATATGAATATTTCAGTTGGACTCCTAGGCTTAAATCATTGAGGGGGTCCTAAGGAAGTAGTAGTAGTTTGTGTAAGTGGGATTAAAATTATTGTTTGCCATCTATCTTTGTCTGAAGAGCAGACTGAGTGTCTGAACCTGCTAATGCTAGCATGCTAACATTGGGAGAGTTATGTGTGGCCCAGTTCAAGGGTTTATACATGTATCTTCTCCCCTAAATTTTCTAACCACAAATTTCTTTTTGGATTTTATAGATATGACCCACTGCAAGTTTTTAAAACTCTTAATGAATGTTGGTTCAATAGCTAACTGCCCAGAAATTAGCTCTCAATTGTAGAGTGATCTCATTCTGACCATGGTTTTTATGATTTTCCTCTTTTTGAATCTAAATAAGACATATATAACATTGTTTTCATGGTAAGTTTTGCACATATTTTCAAAGTTCAGTTTGTATACATCACACACAAATAGGTGGATTGGCCCATAACACCATTATGTCCAGGCAGTACAGCATTTTACTACTATTGGCTGGTTTTGGGCAGCCATCTTGGATTTACCCCATAAAAATGACCTTAATGACATTGAAATTTGGGGCACCCCTTCTGAAATGATGGAGAACACCCTAAGGAAGGTCTACACCGATTTTGGTGCTTCTATCCAGCGCGTAACGATTAGGCCCTTTTTGGACGGTAAGAGACCCAGCTAATACTAAATCTGGTGGTATTGGTCCTGATGGTCTTGAAATGAAGTTTATTAAGATTGCCTCCTGGCATTTCCACTGTGTTATTTATTTCATTTATCCATATCTACGTCTGAAGTTCCAGCCATGTGGAAGAATGCTAGAGTAACACCTATACATAAAAGTGGTGATCCACTTGACCCCATTAACCCTATCCAGACCAGGTTTTTTTGGCATTCCTGGGACCGGGGGGGACTCTTTTGACCCCCCCACCCCCTTCATAACTTAGGATTCGAATGGCGTATGACCACCAAACTTGGAGGGGATGATCTTCAGCCAAGGATCTATGAATGACATCAGTTTGGTGTCATTATTGGATATTATGACGTCATTATGATGTCATTTCCTCATTTTATTGCCCAAAATGTCACCTTAATGTATTTCCCATCTAACTTGGGTAATGCGTTTTGGTTATTATGTGCATCAGTCCACTTCAAATGTTCACAAGGGTGTCTGATGCTAATGAAAATGTAAAAAAATATGAAAAGTGATGATGATGAGACTTAGATCAGTGATTTTTGGTCAGGTGTACCTGTCAGAAAACCATTGCCATGGCAACAACACAAATGACAACCCTAATCTTTTGGTATCACATTGTAGCTAACTTCATTTTAGGAAAAGTCAAAGTTTCGTACTCATAGCTTTAGTCATTCAGGAGTTATACGACATCAAAGTTGGTGCGGGCACTTTAAGCTCACCCCCCCCCCCCCCCCCCCCCCCCGGTCTGGATAGGGTTAACTATAGACCGATTTCAATTTTTAGTACTGTGGCAAAAATATTCTAAAAAGTTATTTTTAAACGATTATTTAAATATGTCAATGACTTTTTTTGTTCTTTCTGATATGCAATCAGGTTTCAGACCTAACTACTCTACCACTACTGCCCTCACCAAGTTTGTCAGTGATGTTGCATCATCTTTAGACAAGACATAACATGCCTACTGGAGCAATATTTATAGATCTTACCAAGGCTTTTGATTTAGTCCTCCTCTTTAGTCCTCCTCCTTTAGTTACTCCTTGATAAATTGCATAGTATTGGTCTCTGTAAGCAGTCACGTTTTTGGCTTAATTCATATCTTCACTTTAGATATCAGTGTGTGGCTTTCAATAGCTGTTTTTCTCAGAACACAGTCATGGAAAGTGGTGTTCCGCAAGGTTCATGTTTAGGCCCTCTTTTGTTCTCTATATTCATTAACCCTCAAGCGACCGGCCTGTTTTTGCGACTAATCTGACCGAGCGGGGTCATTTATGACCCAAGGAGTTTATATAGAAATACCACTATATAAATTATTTTGGGGGGTTCATTTAAATTTACTTACATCTTGCACATACTTGTCCCTCATCTAAAGCAGAAAAATGTGAATTTGAACATTTTATTGTTTTGATAAAAATGTGTCAAACTTACAGACGTATATGCTAAATATGATGTATGCCTTCATTTGCATATGTAAACATCAAAATACAAAAAACATCCAATACATTTTTTTTTCTCTCATCATCCAGTAATCAACTGAGAAAGTTTCGGGGTGATATCTGTCATTTACATTTTTTAGCCTATTCACTTGTAGTAATCTTACGATAATAATACAGTATATTTATGCTAATTATAGAAATTGCTCAAAGTGAAACCTTTGGGAAACCTAGCTTAATTTCTATCCATTAGGCCCATAGATTATATTTCTGCAATGAAACTTTAGGCTACTCAACATTTCTGGGTTCATGAAATCACAAGATAAGAGAATATGGTAATTTACATAGACAAAACCATGTCTCAAACATATAACCTTATGCACACTCAAAATTTCTCTGAAACTTTTTCTGGACATTGTAGTTGTGAAAATGTGTCTTTCATATATATTAGAGCAAAGAAATGATTCAACTGATGCGTCAGCCTTTGTATAGCCATATAATAAGAAAAATTCTAAAATCGCCATTGATTTCTACACTAATGACTTGTTTCCTCCCTCTTTGTTCATCAGGATGACTTCCATTTCATATTCCCATCATTTGTCTAGGACCACTGTGCCATGATATCAACAAATATGGAGCAATAACAGAGGAAATGCTACCTGGGTGCCCTCACAATATGCTTTGTTGGCTATTGCAGGGGTGCCCTATTTATTTATATAATATATTATATTTTAATACTATAAATGGTTTATATTATGAATATTTTTAGTCTGCTGACCATGGCCTGCCCAAAGAAACAAAATACAAAAAATCCGAGTTTTGAAAAATACAACAACAATGGCCATTATAATGTTGAGTATCTCATGGATCCTCTCAGGGTCATAAATGACCCCAGAGGTGTTTTTGGTTGTAAATCCTATATAGATGGTCCAACTCTCACAAAAATCATTCACAACATGCACAAATATATGTATTGACCAACTCCTAGAAGGACAACTTTTTTCTGGTGAAAATTGCAGAAATGGTGTGATGAAAGTCACAATATTGACTCTGTTGTCAAGAAAATTAACTTCAATCTAAGACTGTTATATCGCTCTATAAATTGTTTCACCGCCACAGATCAGATTAGAAAGTGTAAACACAGCTCTTATTTCCCATTCTGATTATGCTGACATTGTGTATATGAATACAACGGGAATCAAACCTCAAATCTCTAAATGTTGCTTTCAACAGCCTCTGTCAATTTGTATTGAGATGTCCATACATTACCCACCATTGTCACATGTATCAGCAACTGAATCTCTTATCACCCAAGACCAGAAAGGCAACTACACTGGCTTCAGTTTATCTATAAATGCTATTTCTTTAATTATCCATCTTATTTACAAAACTATTTAAATCCATATAGACCCACTCATTTACTTAGACATCTTGATCATATGTTTTTTTTTCTGTGCCAAGCATATCTAAAGAAATAGGAAGGCGTGCCTTCAAATTTAAATCCCCTTCTGACTGGAATAAATTAACCAGCTCATTGAGATCTATTTCATATTTTCCTCTCTTTAAATCATCCTTACCTCTCTTTAAATCATCCTTACTAAGTTTTCTGCATTCATGTGACCAGTGCACTTGCTTTCTTTGGTCGTTGACTTAACCCTTTTAATGCCGTCGTTCGCACAATTGCGACAGGGTCGCGGTATTGAATTAGGTGGGCTGTCCACGTCGAATAGAGTGTAAAATCTTGTCCATACTCCTTTCCACTGGGTGGCAGACATGTGGTACTTCAATCCTTTCTAAGAATTTCGACCCCTCTTAGTGCATTTTTTTTCGCGAGTAATTTCCATCTGAAAACCCAGACGCTGGAAGTTGCGTTGCAAGTCACTATTTCAAAACAAAGGAGGATCGGCGTTGTGAGATTGTGCACATAATTTTCCTCTAATTCAAGCCCAAATACATTCTAAATGCAATTTGTCTTTGTGTGGTTTATGTTTAGTGACATTATATTTTCTCACAAGTTGATTGTATATGTGTAGACATTTATAATATGGCCTTAGACAATGCGTCTCCTATTGCTAGCTTAGCCGTGGCTACAGAGAAAGAACAGCAAATTCGAATAGGCAGTGAAATAGATCCCCTTGCCAAACACAGGGAAACACTGGCGTTCAGTTTTTACATACATACTAAACAGTTTTACAAACATAACTGATCCTAACCATAACTCAATGGAAAGTTTCGGGATTGAGAGAGGTTTGTTTGGAGACTTCATTAGGTAGGGGGAGTTCCCATTTGAACACACGCGACGCGAAGGTAGAAGCCCTGTTCCAGGCGAGCTGAACGCATGCGACTGGTTTCATTCACTGAACAAATCTGAAGCAAGTTGGCCTGCCCCCAGACGACAACTTGTCATGATGTTTTGTGTGCAATGCAATTGCGTATTTCGCCCCTCAAGTAATTGCAGCCATTATTATAAGAAAAAAGATGTTGCTGCTGAGATTGCAACACAGACGATCAATCGGCTGTTTGGGACCTTGCCTTCACAGTGGTACTGGGAGATTTCAACCACGGAAATCTCAAAACAGTACTTCCAAAATTTCATCAACATGTCAAATTCCAACAAGAGAAGAAAACACCCTGGACCTCGTTTACACAAATCAGAAGAGAGCATACAAGGCAAAGCCCATCCCCCACATTGGATCATCAGACCACCTAAACGATTCTGCTACTGCCAGCTTACAGACAAAAGGGCAAAACTCACCAAACCAGTTCAGAAGGAGGTGAGAAAATGGCCTGAGGAGCCATCTCACGACTTCAGGACTGCTTTGATACCACAGACTGGGACATTTTCAAAACAACTGCCACCCACAGCAATCACATTGACATTGGAGGAGTACACAGACACCGTGACCTCCTACATCACAAAATGCTCGATGATGTTACAGAAATAAAACACATCACTACCAGGGCCAACCAGAAGCCATGGTTCACAGGAGACGTTCACCGACTGCTGAGGGCCAGAGACAAAGCCTTCAGAGCAGGAGACGTAGCTGTCCTAAAGACAGCAAGGGCAAACCTGTCACAGGGCATCAGGAAAGCAAAAAAGGAATACTCAGACAAAATAACAAACACACTTCAAAGACAGCAGAGATGCACAGAAGACTGTGGCAGGGGCATACAGGCCATCACGGGACTATAAGCCTGCAACCACGAAGCTGTGACAACAACACCTCCTCTGCTAAACGACGACCTGAACAGTTTCTTTGCCAGCTTTGAAGCACAAAATGACACTCACCCACAGAAAAACTCCTCCCCCCCCCCATGATCAACCCTTTACCTGTCCACTGCCAGTGTTAAGAGGACACTGGCCACCCATCAAAACCCACGCAAAGCAGCTGGCCCAGACAACATACCAGGCTGAGTGTTGAAGGAATGTGCCAGAAGAGCTGAAGGATTGTCTTCACAGACATCTTTAGATATCTCTCTGGAGCAAGCAGTCATCCCATCACTTTTCAAAGCTGCTACCATCATACCTGTGCCGAAAGAAATTATCACCATCCATGCTTCAATTGACTACCGTCCTGTAGCACTGACGCCCATAAATCATGAAGTGGCTGTCGAAACGGCTAGTCCTGTCACACATCAAAGCCACCCTACCCCCCACCCTAGACCCTACCAGTTCGCATACCGAGCGCCAAGCGATCCAGGGAGGATGCAATTTGCTCCTGCCCTCCATCCAGCTCTCACCCACTTGGACAATAAAGACTCATATGTGAGAATGCTGTTTCATTGACTTCAGTTCAGCATTCAATACCATAATACCACAACAACTCATCAGAGAAACCTGGACAAAACTAGGTTTCAGCACCTCCCTCTGCAAATGGCTGCTGGACCTTCCTGATGCAAAGACCACAAGCAGTACGGGAGGGAAACACACCTGAAGCACCCTGACCCTGAGCACAGGGGTCCGCAAGGTTGTGTTCTCAGCCCCCCTGGTTCACGCTGCTGGACACACGAACTGCCCACAACGACTCACAGCACTAACCATCTAGTGAAGTTTGCGGATGATACAACAATGGTGGGCCTCATCATCCAAGGGCGATGAGACTCACTACAGAGAAGAAGTAGACCTGCTGGCCAGATGGTGCAAAGACAACAACCTCCTGCTGAATGTCAACAAGACCAAGGAGATTGTTGTCAACTTCCAAAGGGTCCAAAAACAACTGCCACCACTGACCATCGACGGCGATGCTGTGGAGAGAAGTTCCAAGTTCCTTGGAGTGCACATCAGCGATGACCTCTCTTGGACCACCAACACTACATCACTGGCGAAGAAGGCCCATCAGCGTCTCTACTTCCTGCGCAAACTAAAGAAGGCAAGTGCTACACCCTCCATCATGACAACATTCTACAGAGGAACCATAGAGAGCGTCGTGTCCAACTGCATTACAGTGTGGGGGAGGAAGCTGCACGGAGGCGGAAAAAACAGGAAGGGACACTCCAGCGTGTTGTGGAACACAGCGAAGAAGATCATTGGGAGTACCACTCCCCTCCCTGCAGGTACATTTACACCACACGCCTCACCGGAAAGCACTGGATGATCATCAAAGACACAAGCCACCCTTGCAACACAAACTTGTTCAGCCTCCTGCCCTCTGGAAAGAGGTACAGGCGCCTCCGTCCCGTACCACCAGGCTGGCGAAGCAGCAAAACCACCATGCACCAAGCGATCAAGATGCTGAACACTCAACCCACTCTCCCTCCACTGTCAGCCTCTAGCCAGCAAGGCCACTGACAACCCCCCCCCATCCCCCCACCACCATAACCTGCGACTGAACCATTCACATGCAGTACTATACTTGTGACTGAAACTTTCAACCTGCACTAACTCACAACATGCACACACACACACCCACACACACACACACACAACGCACACAACACCACACACACACACACACACACAACACACACACACACACACACAACACCCAACACACACACAACCAACACACACACAAGCACACTTGCACTTTCTGCACTAAAACCCAAACACACACACAACTGACACACACCACACACACACACACACCCCACACACACACACAGGACACACGAAACACACACACAAGACGCACACCGCACCTTCTAATGCACTAAAACACATACACACACATACACACACACACCAACACACACACACACACACACACACACCACACACTGCTGCTGGTGTACTTGACAGACCTTTAATATTTATTTTTCTTCAAAATGCTTCTATTACCTTACCATGTCAGAACGCTATAAAGGACTTTTTTAGGAAAAGAACTAAAAGCACAACTAAATACCTCTTAAATGTATGTCCTCTCACAAGTCTTCTGTTGTCCAAGTCTTGCACTTTAAATATCTGTATTGAGCACTGTTCTATGTCCATAACTGGGTTCCCCCTCAAAGTTCATGTATATAAGTTACTGTTCTATGTCTATACTGTCTATGGATCCTTACTCTAGATTAGTTCTATTGTTCTGGTATGGGAAAGCAAGAAATCGTAATTTCAAATTCTTTTGGATATGACCAGTGCATGTAAAGAAAATTGACAATAAAAACCCTACATTGACTTGGACCTCCGCCTGTCAAACACAGAAAACACTGTGTAGACCTAGGAAACATGATCCTGGAACACAAAACTAATGAACATTTGCTGGGTTGTGAGAATGTGTTTGCTTGGTGACTTTGTAAAATGGTTTACGGGGGTATTTCCTTAGAACATGCGAGAAGAAGCGTTTATTTTGTCATCCAAACCACACAGGCGATATGGCGTAATTTCACTGAATAAGGACCTCATAAATATAGGCAACCACTATTTCTATGTCGTGCGTTTTTATATGCAAAATACAAATGCCATATGTCGCCCCTAAAGTGATTTGCAGTCATCATGTGTTCATGGAAATAGGCTATATTTCACTTGGTGGTGAACTTTGACGTGGCGTCTTCCCCCCCTAAGCTGGAGTAAGGCAAAAAAAAGCTAAAACATAAAGATAACTATGTCATTTCCTCTATGAAAGACGTTAAGGAAAACCACTGCTACAAAAAAAAAAAAATAATGGAATTAATCCTGTTAGACGTTGTACATCCCGTAAGAAATTCGATACATGGGCTTGAGGGAAATTATCAACGCGTTTTTTTTTTTTTTTTACTTTAAACACGTTGCGCACGGGCGAAAAGTGAAGACGCATACCCTATTAACACCGAATATTTTAGACCTATGTTGAAAACTGGGCTGGTCCGCCGTGGGTTGGACTGTCGTTATTATTGAGTTTGCCCATGCCACTAATAGCATGCATGGAGAGGGGGCGTTAACCCGGAGAGAACTGGTAGAGGGAAGGCGCTGCGCTATGCGTGAGGGGGAGATGGTCGCCGGCTTCTTAATCGCGCTTCTGATAGCCGACTTTTAGGTGTTACTTTCTATAAAGTATAGGCCTGAACTATAACGTGACAACGTTGGACTAAATTGGGCTGTGGTGGTACTTTCGATCCATGTCTGCATGCCTAACAGTAGCCTGATGATACCAAAATGAATAGAAGCAGTTTTTAATAAGTCAATAGAAGCTTGAGATATACACGGAGAGTGGTGAATGCAGGATTTGCTCCGCCTCTCCACCCCCAACCTTAATCCTGAAAACTGATTTCACACAAGGGTACACCTCATGATACAAATTAGGCCTTTTTTATGCCCATTCATTTGGACAACTGGTGTCCCATTAGTTCTGTGAAAAGTGTCAATCTGTAAACATTCATTCACTGAGCTATGCTGATGATCATCCAGGATTGATCCCTATGCATACAGAGGTCATTGCCTCTGCGCCTTATCCAAAATGGCCTACAGTAGACTATATAGGTCACAGTTGTAGTAAAATAGGCTATTTAGGCATATATGTTGTACTGAAATAAGTGTGTGCTTACCTGTCTTGAGTGGAAAGGTTTTCACATGACTAAAAAAGTCACAGAGTAGATGCAAACACTGTTTGGCAACTCCAGGGCACACAACCTCCCAGTTATTCCGTTTCTTGCTAGTTATTATTTTTACAATATTATAGTTACAATTATTTTTCACTATATGGTTAGGCTTAAAACTAAACTTTTTTACTTTTTCTGACCTTAATGTATGTGCACAACATGACAGTAATGGGATGACACCATATTTCTAAAATAAATTCAAATAATCTATTGAAAATCTATTGAAAATTATTCAATATTTTCCGATTACTAATTAAAAATTCAAAATGGCCCGCCCCATTATGACGTCAATAATATGCTAAATTAGGTATATTTACTCCCAAAATAAACTTTGGGTCTACCTCAACATTTTTGTAATTTAACCAGTTTAGGCTCTATCTGTTACCCACTGGTCCTCCAGCACAGCCTGTTTGAATATGTGATGCCCCAAATCGAGCAAGCCTTTTATCAACCAAAATAAAACATTGGCCCATTAAAATAGGGTTAAAAGGCAACAGCAAACAAAAACGTCTATTAACGCCCTGCTTTAGTATCTGTGTTAAAACTGTGGTTTTTCCTCCTGAGATCCTTTATTTGTCTTCTTTTATTTATAATTTCTTTTTAGTGGTTATACAAATGTAAATTTTTTTGTGTTTTAACTTGCTTGATTTTTTCCCATGAATCTATTTTGAGGTAGAGACGTTGGAACTGCTTAGCCTGTAGTGATGAAGAGCTCTGATGTGGGGTCGTGTGGACTGTGTGTAATGTCCGGTGTGCATGGGAAGTGCACCTAGCGCCATTCAACATTGTTTGTGCCGACTAAGGTTTAAATAAATAGTAGGCCTAAAAACTATTTAAATTTCATAATAATAGGCATGTGTTAAGAAGTTAAAGGTATAGCCTCCTAACAGAAACCCTACACTCAAAACGTTCCTGACTCATAGGATGTTATGCATCAGAACATGTATTAAAGTCAGAATGTGTGTGTGAAACTAAATGCGGTTGTGCGAGGGAACCTAACCTTACCCTCGGTGAGGTTGAGACCAACTAAACTGTTGAACGCCGGAGGTGAGCCACACTAGGCAGTCCCACCAGGGAAATCGCTGGGCATTTTCTCAAAAAATCGCTGGTCGGGAATTGCCAAAATGGGTGCACGAGGGATTTTCCAGAAAAATCGCGATAAAATTTGCGGAGCTTCTTACTGTGTTTGTTGCGGATTTTTGTTGCGGCATGAAGTTGAAAGGGTTGCGATTTTTGTTTGTTGCGATTTTTAAATGTGTTTTTCCCCACGCTTGAAAGTAATGGACACTGCCACTTTCCAGTCCTCTGGTGTTTTTATATTATTTCCATTTTTATATTATGAATTTGGTTCTTAGGCAAAGCAGGGAATGCTGGCCAGGGCGAGTTTTTTAGCCAAGAATGTTCGTTATTGTGGAAAAAGTTCCATCTGTTTTCTTTGCTGCCATTAGGCTATCGACACCTTCCCTACTCCAATGCTTGTTTATGGCCGTTGTGCCTCTGTTTTAATTGTCATTCAAACCGTTTCACATTGGTAAGCATACAAACTTCGTATCCATGTCGATATCCATTACTGACTTAAAAAAGTGGATACATCATTAGCTAGGCGGGCGGAATTGGGCATGTCCACCACCCAGTTGAAGATGGGTGCGCGACAGGAACTCTTGTGACTGAAATCCTGGTTAATGTGAGTAGTCCTGCTACACATTAGCCTGCCCTGTTTGGTCGGCGTTTAATTTTCAAAGCTTGTACAAAAGCAACACAAATAAAGAAGCAGAGGGAGGGGGTGGTCGCTTTCGAAAGAAGCATAGGCCCAGGTTTTTGTTTTTTGTTCCTCCCGCGCCGTCAGCCGGCTTTAAATTAACGGCTGATGATCATCATTCAATGTCACGAGCATGGTGTTCACAGATTTCCCTGTTGTGAAGGTGTGCTTGCTGGGATAAAATGCTCAGAAATTTATATTAATTTTGGTGCTCTTGTTGAATAATTAAAGCGGACGAGATGGTTATCTATAAAACACCACGTCGCCTGCAGAACATGGGTTCATGAAATGGAAAATGGGTTCATGAAAATCACGACTAGACTAAAACGGAGGTCTCAGCTGTCAATCAATACCGTCAATCGCATCAAGGGGAAAGAAGAGAAGGAGAGGGGAGGGAGAGACAGAAAGTAGTTTTCACAACGTACTCCACAGCTTTCCAACGTGTCTGTTCTGGGTTTTATTCATGTTTCAGTGTTCCTTGTCCGTTGACCGCGCCAGGTTAAACGAAAGTGATGTTGACGGACAACGGTCCACCACGGTCACAAGTGCTTCGTATCCCAGCCAAGAGCCCCAAATTTGCGCGAAAGAGATTAGGCCTACTATATCGGCCAGGCACGCACGCAGATTTCACACACCATGATAGGTATGGAAATTACTCTTTGTTGTGGACAAGGCATTTGCTGCATCTCAATTCGGAGGGAAAATGTTGCCTTCTGTTATGCGCACAAGTCAAACACCAAAGTGGTTCAGCAGGTGGACCGCTTTAGAAAAAAAAGAAAACACATCTTGTTGTAGGAAGCCCTATGCTTTGGCGTAGGCCTAATGTAGATGACTGTCATGAAGGTGTTAAATTATATTAATTATGTCGGCCCTAGCCCATTTTAAAAAAAATGTAGGGCCTATTGGTCGTATGCCAGATAGTCATACATTTTCCCTTCCTGTGGACATGCGAGCAGACGCGCAATGAGAACATGGCGTTTCCTACATTCGGATTATTAATTAGTTTTTTTCCCCCTCACCCGACAACTTTGTACATGCATAGTAAAGTGCTGGGACTGATTTGCTAGGTTACCCTTTTTAGGGGTTTACTAGGTTTACTTTTTTTATTGTATTTTTTATTGTATTAAATCCTTTTTGAAAGGGAAGTTTGTCGACGTCAGTGAACTCAGCGCAACATGGGGTTATGGTTTCAAAGTGTTCAAAGTTGCGGGAAATCGCGGGTGCTTGGGTTTAAAGTTGCGCTTCTCGCGCAGAATTCGCGGGGAATTCTTTGAAGTTGCGAAGAAAAAACGACGCGATCGCAACATCGCGATTTTTCCTGGGGGGACTGGACTGGGTAGTAGATCTGCCAGATTGGAGCTGTCCCCAACACTTATGTCATTGTTTGTCAACCCCATTCAATACCTAAAATCCCAAGGTCTACTGACCATCCATAATTGTGGACACTCAACATCATGCTCCCACTCATGAATTGTTTTTAAATGTTTTTATATCTGTGAAAAATTGTGTGTGTGGTGTGTGTTGTGTGTGTGTGTGTATGTGTGTGTGTGAGTGTGTGAGCTTGTGGTGTGGGTGTGTGTGTGTGTTGGGTGTGTGTGTGGAGGTGTGTGGATGTGTGTGTGGCGTGTGTGTGCGTGTTGTGTGTGTGTGTGTGTGTGTGGTGTGTGTGTTGTGTGTGTTGTCCATGTGTTTGTGTCCGTGGTTTCTGTCTCTGTGTGTTGTTGTTTCGTGTGCGTGCGCATTGAATGTGTGTGTGTGGTGTGTGTGTGTGTGTGTTGTGGTTGTGTGTGTGGTGTATGTATGTGTGTGTGGTTTGTGTGTGTGTGTGTGTGTGTGTGTGTGTGTGTGTGTGTCGTGTGTGTGGTGTTGTGTGTGTGTTGTGTGTGGTCGTGTGTGTGTGTGTGTGTGTGGTGTGTGTCGTGTGTGTTGTCCATGTGTGTTGTGTCCGTGTTTTCTCTGTCTCTGTGTGTGTGTGCTTGTGTGTGTGTGTGTGGGTGTTGTGTTGTGTGTGGTGTGTGTGAGTGGAGAGAGAGGAGAGGTGTGTGTGTGTGCATGTGTGTGTGTGTGTGAGTGTGTGGTGTGTCTATGTGTAGTGCTGGTGTGTGTGTGTGTTGTCCATGTGCGTGTCGTCCGTGTTTTTCTCTTTTCTGTGTGTGGTTTGTGGTGGCGCGCGCATGTGTGTGTGTGGTGTGTGTGTGTGTGTGTGTGTGTGTGCGTGTGGCATGTTGTGTGTGTGTGTGTTGTGTGTGTGTTTGGTGTGCGAGTGTTGCTATTTCCTTTACCATCCTCTCTCTCTCTCTCCTCTTCTCTCTCTCTCTCTCACTGTCCTCTTCTCTCTCCCCCCCCCCTTTTTCTCTCTCTCTCCCCCTCACTCCTTCTCTCTTCTCCTTCTCTTCCTCTCCTCCTCTCTCGCTCTCTCTCTCTCTCTCTCTCTTCTCTCTCTCTCTCCAGGCTTGTTGAATGCAGTATACACAGCAGAGATCTGTTGCTTATTTGGTCTCAGCTCTGGTATCCAAAACCCTCATCACACCTGAACAGGCTGGCTCTGGATCGTAATAAATAGGAGACTCTGGAGTGAAGCAGCTCTCTACTCTTTCTCAGGCGTCCAGGACTGCAAACTACAGAAGCTGCGGTAAGTTAATGAGACAAGTCCCTTTCTGTCACTCAAAACTTACGCATACGCACAAACATAAACACCAAAACACACATGCCATAGGCACACACACACACACACACTTGTCAAAAATCAAAAATATTCAAAATATTTAGGGTGTGGTGTGTGTGGTTGTGTTGTAGCCTCTTGGTCTCTATTATTTATTATCATCATCTGTATGATTGGCCATGTTTCTTTCCCTTATTTGGTTTCACACACAACACCACACACACACACACACACAAAACACACACACACACCACACACACACACACACACACACACACACCCACACACACACACACACACACACACACACACACACACACACACACCCACACACAACACGGTGTAGATGGACATTAGGCAGAAAAAAAAAAGATTTTTTATTACACAAAACATTGTTTTATGAGGGAAAAAAAGTATATGTCTCCCAAATAGTGCAGAAATAATCTTTCTAAAAAAATCAAGGTGGTCCCACAATGTTGGTCTAAATTTAAACCCTTTCTGTTTAATGTTTGGGTCTTTTTGACCCATTTTTCAAGTTTTAGGTGTGAAAAAAAAAAACACATTTCCCTTTATTTTCTTTGGGGAAAATTTTAGCGGCTTATCTAAATCCTCAGTCACAATCATATCGCAACACACAAAAAATATGTTTTATTTTGTTAGTTTAAAATTTTAAAAGGTTCCAAAAAAAAAAGTTACATACTGTGTGTGTTCGGGTCAAAATTGGACCGGCCCCATAGATTTTTGGGGGGTTGTAATTGCAATTTCTGAAAAAGCGTGTTGGTTTGCACCTTTGTCCTTCAGTTTTTTTGGTGTTTCATGGGTGAGGAAAATATATTTTCTTGCCTGAAAAAAATTGGGTTGCC
Source organism: Engraulis encrasicolus (assembly GCF_034702125.1). Taxonomy (NCBI): domain Eukaryota; kingdom Metazoa; phylum Chordata; class Actinopteri; order Clupeiformes; family Engraulidae; genus Engraulis; species Engraulis encrasicolus. Next base: position 33,079 of record NW_026945510.1, on the reverse strand, counting down.
AGCTTTTTCAATATTACAATCCCAAGATGGGGCCGCCGGACAGTCCCATACACTACAATACGTCATATCTCCTGTGTGTGGAAAAGGAGTACAAGATGTATTAGTGGTGTTTTTCTACCTATTGTTTTCATGGTCAGGGGAAATCCCATGTCTGCATTGTATTAATGCGATTTTCCTGCCCCATTTGTTTGGGCCGAAATAAATGTTTTGCACATTAAATTTTTGTCCAAAAAAAACGTATTTCAAAATTTCATAATGGGCACCCAAACATGTAGAAACTGGTCTTATACTTTTACATTAAAGGTTGATGTGGCAATGGGATAATAGGCCCATGTTCATAACAAATAGTGGATTCATATGATAGTCTGACTTTTTTCATGTTCATTGAGGTGGGTTCAATTTTCCCTATATCTTTTGCATTAGATTGGCGGAATAAAGCTGTGCCTCTGACAGAAATGTGTTTATTTTGTATATTTAACCAGACTAAATTCAGATACATCTTGAAAAACACCCAAATGTGAAATTTATGTAAACATTGATTTTTATGCACTGAAAAAACTAAATTTTAGTTGACATTTGGTTTCTTTATTCCCTGCTTTCAAATCTCTTATGGGGTTGGTTTGGGGCCCCGAACACCACACATGTTCACTGTTGATGGATATGTTTTAAATATTAGAGAAAAAAATAATTAAAGTAAATTTGGGGGGGTTGTTGTCTCTTCATATCAGCTGTAATAATGGACAAACATAATCACTAATTGTAAATCACTTTAGGAAGCCATTAATTTAGTGCATTTATGCAGGTTTTTGATAGTTTTAGTTTTGGTCATCCTAAAACGATGTGCATAGGCCCTAATGTAAGGATAAAAGGACCTTGTAAAGTCAAAATATGAATTAATAAAGTAGTATTTTCCATGGGTTATGAATACTTACCAAGTTAGCTATGAGATGAAAAACAATATTTGATGAGAACTAGTGTTTTTTTTGGTATTTTATGGCTGAGTTTTGTTATCGAGCGGGTCAAAAATGACCCGTCGAACACCACAGGTGTTAGTATGCAAAGTTATAACACAACACAAGGGTTAATTGAATTATTTATTTACGTTGATAAAAGCAAATTTGCTGGAAATATATGCCTTTGGTTGTGACATTAAGAAATAGAATAATTATATTAAGTATTGTTAGAAATGGCCTTTGATGGAGTTTCATGCAAACATTGTTACAAATCTCTTTCATGTTTATTTAATTTTTTTTGATGGTCTTAATTTAATGAGAAAAGTTAAGCATTTAAGGTATTTTTTTCCCCTTAGAGGTGAGCTTTATTAGAAAAACCGTTGAGGAAATACTATAGGGGATAATCTTTCTTTTTTAAATGCTCAAAATTGTCCGAATTTACATTTAAACTTTCAGAGATTGAATTATGTGTTCTTCCCTAATGCAAATATTCAGTGTTTTAATCAAATTTATTTGTTAAGCTCAAACAAATTATTTGAGCGTTTTTTTTTAAAAATGTTCACACCGTAGTTTGGACACATTCATGTCACACTAAAGAAACAGAAAAATGCAAAACTGAGCCCAGAAAACATGTTATCAGCATGATTATTTCGTCTTTTGAATCATAATGTAATGTTGTAGTCAATATTGACCTACACTTTATGTTTATAAGTCTTTTAAAGTTCATAGATTATCAGCCTATCGTAACACTTAATGACCCGCCATTGCGGTCATTAAATCTTAGCCTGCAGAGCTCATACGACTCAATACTGAAGTGTGAAGGTTGGCATATGACCATCCACACCTCACCCTCTTTGTAGGTATGCTATGACTATCACACCATTGGAAACCTGTAGTGTGTAAGTGACCAGGTGCCTGTTTGGTATCTCAAGCTGGATCTGCACATTTATATGCTATAATTGAGCTCTCCACAAGCATACTTTATTAATCTATACTTCTCTATACTCTCTCACTCATCTTGTAACTTCACTGTTACCGTTGTATTTTATCTGTCCCTCCAGTTTTTTTCGCGAGATTCATCGATCGAGCGGATTCATGCAAATTCAATGATATATTCGCATAATTTAACGATGCCACGTAAATTCCTGTTAAAAGCTCGGCATTTTTCCCGCAAATTTTCCCCTTTGTCCCCTTCAACATTCTGTGGCAGGGGGTGCTCAATAGTGTCGATTGCGGTCGGGCTCGGACACTAAAAAAAAAAAGATCCCTAAGGATAGGCCTACCCAGATCTGACAGGCTAAGTCCAGGCGTCTACACTGTAGGCCTAAATTAGGACCATTAAACACAACGAGACGTCTTCAGATAAGGAGCGATAACTGGTCAAGCGCTTTCACTCAAACTCCATTAAAGTTCATAACATCGGAGCACCAAAATAGGAGACCGAGGACGTTTGGCCGATCCTAAATCTATAACCTGTTTACAGTTTAGTCTATACAGGGCCAGCGACACCCACTCGAAAGAAAAGCCAGGAGAAGAAAACAAAGCCCGAAAACACCGGCAATCCCCTGTTCCCTTTTTCCCATACAAAAACACATCCTATCTGAGAAGTGCAGGCAAGATGCAAACTCCCGGCATTGAGCGGGGGGTTTGGCTACGTCGATTAGATTTCATTGAAACGCGTTCGAGGAGGGAGAGTGTGAATGCCTGTGTGCCTGTTTAAACCTGAGTGCTTGCACTGTTCTTCTCCATAATGGTCTGTTCAGCGCGGCCCGCCAGACAGAGAGCGCGCTTTTCGGTCCATTCAGTAGATGTTCTCCTTTATTTTTTGGAACTAGGGGATGTCTGTAACGTCCACGAAGGACAATATCATCCACGTGGAAAACGGGCCCAAAACGCTCCGCAAAACGCTGTTCTGTCTACTTCTCACAGCGTCATAAAAGTCCTCCATGAAATTTTATGCAATTGTCTACAATTCTTTCGTCCATGGTGTTGGGGGGTGGGGTACAATTACCTGCAATGAGATCAGACCAATTTAGCCAAAACCAAGTAGGGGATCACCATGTGAATGTCAAGTCTTGAAATGTGGTGTCTCTTCTCTTGCTATCATTTGACTCTGAAGGGAAAGGTGTTAGCAAAAACCAGAAACTAAGCTGCAGTGATGCTCAAGCTTCTCCTTTCCAGTGTGATGTCTGTCTCACTGTGATGCACCTGCAAGCAGGGTTTGCCAGATGAGGCTGTATGATTTCCAGCCCAAAAACTGCTCAAAACAAGCCTAGAAGCTCAAAATCCCGCCCCCAATTCTATTGATTTCTTATGGCTAAAATTGGCGGGGTTTTTCTGTTAAATGCATTTTTACCGCAACACGGACCATCCTAAGCAGGCCCAATTTCGGCTGGAAACAGACCAATCTGGCAACACTCGCCTGTCAAGCTGCTGAGAGAGGGAGAGGATGAATGCATTAGGAGTCCCCAAGATAACTGGGTTGTGGCCTGTGCCGGAAACATCCACTTGAGCATTGCTGTGACATTATGGGGATGTGTTTGTCACAAATTTCCACAACGCACTAAAAAGTTCATTTTTCTTGCCTTTTCTTGGCCAAAGGAATGGGCAACCAAATTAGAATGATATGTTGTACTATTCTACTATACATATGACCCCACTTTTTCAGTTAAGCTCTATTCATGTCATCCCACCGGTGGAATCCCCGCGCCATTAATATCACAGAGGCTTATATGTAGACCATTATTTGTGTGATGGGTATTCCTAGGTTATGTTGAGTGGCTTCAGGGCTATTCTGAAAATGAATCAAGCTACTAAAGTGACAAAACTCAGGCTTTTATTAGTACCATTACTTGTTAACAATCAAATGCTGTTTCATAGGACAGCATACTTACATGAGGGGCCATTCCCACCCTTTAATCTTTACAAAAAAAACCACAGAATTTTGCTGTTACTATGAGGCATTAAAAGTGGTGGCTTTTATTACTTAGTGTGTCTTTAACCCTCCTCGTTACACCTCCAAATTTTTGGGAACATCCGTGTGATCCCTTGGGGTCAAATTTGACCCCAACCCACTTAAATGTCTACAAAATCAGTTGGAACAAACAAACCTCATTTGGCACATGTTTATGTCTCAGATATGAGTTATTATTGCCTCTGTTGAGCTGACCATAAACAAAGATCCTTTTTCAATAATACTCCTAGGCACGCCCACACACACATTGCCCACACACCAAGAAAAAAACTTAATCCAATGACTAGATGCGGAACAATGAGACGAAAAACATTGACAATAAAATGTACACATTAATATGGTTCTAAACAATCTAGCATGGACGGACACATATTATTGAAATTCTATTGGCTTCCAGTTATATCTCCCTAAAGAATGAATTTCTCATTAATTAACATTTGAGAAAGAAAAAAAGCAAATTTGAATTATCAAGGATATTTATCCATTCTATTATCCATAGTCGGTCAATTCTGACACTAAAAGAAATAGACATTATTCCCAAACATTCAGAAGGTTTTTTTGTAAGTCCAACATTCCATTTTCTGTTGAATGTTTTGAATGTGTATTTATAAACACAAGTTATAATATTTAGGTAAGAACCATGGATACATTGCCAACCTAAGAGTTTTCGGGGAACCAATTCATCAGAAGTCATTGTTTTCTACATTGTTTCTTCGCTCGAATTAAGTGTACACATAAGGAAAAAAGGTTTTGCATGTGCTCCTTGTAGACAATATTTTAGGTTTCATGGTTAGTGGGGTAATGTTTTGCAAGGAACCGGGATAGCAACTTTTGTTATGTTTACCTTCTAATTTCACCTATGTATGCCCACTGGAGAACACTAGTGTTCTGTAATAGGATGTCAATGGTTGTATTTCCCTTTCGCGCAAAAGTTACAGTGCTGTTGCTGTTCCTGCCTTCTATATGTCAGGTTGACGCACCTGTCTGATAACCAATGCTGCAGAGCAAACCGGATGTCAATGTTGGCCCGAAACACAATACTGAAGATGAGGAGAAGATATAGAACCCATAGATATCTCTCAAACATAATAAATCGAACCTTGAGATCGTCTTCCAATCTAAAGAAGTACAATGGTCTTGTTCACCATCAGGAACAGTACCTGTTTCAATATTTGGATCACAATCATAAAGCTTCTCTTCAAATATTTACCATCCTCTTACAATTATGCTAGGTGCTGCGCCACAGAACATGCATGCACAACAAATGCTGACTATATGTGGTGACCCTTGTTATACCTAGTGTTAGACGTGTGTGTGTATTGGGAGGGTGCCAAAAAGTAAGCTCCCCAGTGTGACAGGGAATGGGTGGGAGGGGAGAAGATGATGAGTGGGTTGACTTGTGGTGGACGGTGTCATGTGAGGTGGCTTTAGGCAACAACAAGGTTCAGTTTGGGGATTTTGTCAAAATGTCAAATGCTGTTAGGTAGCCACCACCTTGTCCAAAATATTTGCGTGAATTAGTTTTTAGGCCTTCCCCCATTTGTCATTCTAAGTCATTGTTTAGTTTAGCAGGGTCACTAAACAAAAGCAACATGCTTCAGAGAAGAGAAACATGGGCTTGCCATCTGACTGAATAGTGATGCTTATTTTCATGTATTTCACATTAAAAAATCTAAAAACAGATTCTAACTCATTTAATTTGCATGAATCTCATGGAGTGTTCCATTTGTTCAGCTTTATGCGCTTGAAGACAAGTGGGGTGTCAAATTGACCCAAGGAGGAAGACCTCCGGGTTTGGTAGAGAACCAAACTATCATTGTTACAGCACTTAGGAAAAACATTTTTGTTGAAATTTCACTTTTTTCACATTTATCCCATCTTATTAGGGAGAAAAGTCATCAAATATGAGGCAGGAAGGAATAAGTACTTCATGTATTTTGTTCTCGGTGTTTACACTTGAAAGGGGAGTCACAGAATAGACCCCAAGGGATAACAGGAGGGTTAATTCTGGTAACCAAACTTGGCACATCAGTTTGTGCTTCCTCTTAATGCTGAATCCATGCATGACATCATATGTTAAAAGGGTTTTGGGGTTTTATGAAACGAAAAGGGTCATCAAGCAAAGGGATTTGACCATTTCCAGGACAGATTTCTGAAAGTTCTAAGCCTTGTGAATAAAATGTGATATTGTCTGGGTGATGTTTTTTGTCCTAAAAAGTCATGTTATAAAAAAGACGGTTCCCAAAACAGTGTTTTTTTTGGTTGACATGCAAATTTTATGCAAATGATATGCGTGGACATAGAAGGGGTGAGTTAACCTCATTCCATCTCTTGTTCGAGATCAATCGGCGGCTTAGTACCAAAAACGAAGCGCAGTGTCCAGCATGGTGTTGTTGCTGGAGGGCCCGAACGAACGGTGCCAGCTGCAAAAAATGGCTTCTTGGTACAGAAGGATATATCTTTGCACAAGTTCCCTTCTGTGAAGAATGATGGAAAACTAGTTTGGCCGACAGGAGTAAGGCTAAATCAAGCTAGGGGCTCTGTGGATCCAATGCATGGTTTTGAAGCAAGTCTCGTGGGTCACTGTTGTGCTCTGCACATTTCCACCTCCTTGTGCTTCAGCTCCACAAATGTGGAGGTCGCGGGCACCATGTTGGACTGAAGAGAAGTGCTATTGCACTCAAGCAGTTCCCAAAAAAAATTGACATCGCCGGCGTGAACAGACTGAATGCCCCTGTAACTGCTCGGGCACGAAGACAGGGGAGTGCACTGCTTTGCTTTAGGCTACTCGTTTTACCTTGTCCATCTGCTTTGCTATGTTGTTTTCAGGAAAGGGTGTTAATGCAACATTACATGCCAAACCGATGCAATGCTCTCGGAAATATGCCACTTTTTTTTTGGATTGCCATTTCAACTGGTCAAATAAATTGGTTTTGGGGAGGATATCCGCACATCAGCGTGGTGCTCTCAGTTCGAGGACAGCCAAACTCACAGATTGGGCTACTCAGGGCTTTTTTCTGAACGGTGAAAATAGGGGCGCTCCGCCCTCATACATCCGTGGGGTGCACCCTCATTACTTTATTTTTATATATATATATAATATTGAGCGCTCCTAATAAAATATTTCTCATTCATGGGGGGGAAACCCCCCACTTCACTCCCTACTAACCTGCCATGATGCTCCCTCATGCCAAAAAAATTCCTAGAAAAAGTCCTGCTTGCTTAGCGGAAATAAACAGTGATGCACATAGCGTAGGTCCGTATCTTTGGAAGCCGTTGATTTTGTTTTTAGTATTGTGCGTGCACGTGGTGGTCTGAAACGTTTGGACACACCTCGTCCTCAACAGAGTCCGGCTGAAAAATAATAATAATGTTAAAACGCTATTTAAAAATATGCTGAGGACTCAGGCTATATAGGGCGTTTTTTCCAACAGCCTAATACCTCAGTTTTTTTCTCTAGTTGATGAATATTTTTGCATGTAGCCCTACATGCATTTCAATCACACTCTATCGCGCAATTTGAATCAAAATGCCCCACCCATTTTGTCAACAAATACACACGCCATGTCATCTGTGTGGTCATGGCAAAGCGCACTTAGCAACCGTAACCATAAACAAAATGAACTGTCAGGCTATGTCAACAATCGTCACTTTGCCTGTCAGACATGTCACTTTCTGCGGATGTATCAGTGCCTCTGAAATAGATTTGTGCTGCTTGTTTTTTTTTCTCATTGACATTTGGGATGTGTGGTTTTTCAGGACAACCGCTGATTGTGTTGTAATCAGAATTTTGGGTTTTCCTTTATAAGGTTGTGGGGTGGTCCATCAAAATGTGTGTGTGGTTTTCTTCAGATCGTCCATACTAGCAAACCAGGGACTCCCCTCTTATGATGTCACAGACCCAAGCTCATTAGTCACACCAAATTTCACAGAATTCACACTTTGAGTTTGTCGCATTTTCACAAGTTCCTACCAGATGCATTGGTCGTTCAAAGTCTCATCCGATGCTATCAGAAAAAACAAGGCTTTAATGGGAATGACCGTTTGTTTTCGTTTCATAAACACTTTAAATTTGGTTACACCAATAAAAAGTTATAGAAGTTTATATATTTTATAGCGCCATCCGGAGGCCATTTTGTTATCTGTGTGTTT
>NW_026945510.1:0-20000 GCF_034702125.1 Engraulis encrasicolus | reverse complement strand
TTCAGGGAGTCATACAGTACAGAGTGATGGGTCCTAAACGGACATCTAAGAACAAATCTACACAAGTTATTATAGGCTACAGTTAAAGGTTTCAGATTTGAGTCTGAGGTTTTTGATAAACAACATCAGCATAATCTAACAGTGGGAATAGTAGTGATTTAACTATTCTCAACCGTGTTGGTTGAGAGAAGCAGTTTATTGATCGATACAATAAATGTAGACAGTTATTAATCTTTTTAACAACAGTGATAATGTGATGCCTGTATGAGAGTTGTGAATCAAGCCATAGTCCTAGACTAGGGATTCTTGAGAGAAGGGACAAAATGTGTTTTGGAAACCTGCTTTTGAGTATACAGAATATGTTGTTGATGGTTATATATTCATGTAGATAAAGGTTTTCAGGCATGTACAAATACAGGCTCCAGGTAAAAAGGCATTTTTAACCAATTTACATGTTTACCTTCACACCTATATTTTCGTCAACTCCGTCAGATACAAGAAAGGTACATAATTAAATTATTATAATAGTCCAACAAAAATCTTTAGCTCTTATTTGTATTGTAATGATACTTAGTTACTTTGATGTACAATAATATGCAATATATATATTTAAATTTTAATTTAAGACTGTTATTAACACACATAGTTAAACAAATTGGCATTTTCAAACTTTCCCTTTTTTTGCAACCATGAGGAAAACACCTAAAGTGGTTAAGATACATGGTGGTATAGATCTAATGACCCTTTATTGCCTAAACAAAAAAATATGATTAAAGAGTTAGCTTTTCCCCCCAAAATATTACAAAAACACCTGAATGTGCTGAAGAAAATCTTACGGAGTTGACAGAAAAACTGATGGAGTTGACAAACTGGTCTGATTTTTGGAGCCTATTTAGTGCAAAATGTTTTTTTGCAGTTTATTTTGCAGTTTTGTTACATTCTTAAGCTTCTCATTTTTAAAAATGTATTTGTTTTGAATTAAACTTAAGTTTTAACTTTTTTGTCCATATATCGAAAAATTATGCAGTTCTATGCATTATATGCATATTAATATACATATCACTGATTCTTGAAAGTTTGGCAAAAACATGTCCCTGCAGTAAAATATTAATTCTGTTGAAAATCAACTAAATTTTCACAAACCAAATGAACCCAGGTAATGGCCAAGGGGTCTGTCACACGAATACACAGTTGTTTGAAATATTTAAGTGTAATTTTATTACTTTTCATGGCTATAAACCTGTCCACACCCTGTAAAAAATGCCTGTCCCAAGGACTGGCATCATCATTTCAATTGACTTAAAATACAAAAATCACTAACAGAATTGAACAATATCACCATGATGTGGAAGACCATATTAAAGTGGTTCTACAGATGTGCACATAGTGGATGTAAAACAATATTTACTATTATTTACTGATTGCTCAAAATGTGTCCAGCATATTGGTCACCACCGTCAGATTTTTTTCTAAAAGACAATAAAATCAGGTATACACAAGGTAATTTTCATTATAGTAGGGGCTGTAAGCCGAGAAATCGTTACGCGCTGGATAGAAGCATATAATTCGGTACACGTGTTCCTTGACTGATTTGAAGACATCCTAGAAGGGGTGCCCCTTGAAAAAAAAATGTCTACCATGTCATATACAATATGTCATGTTGGTAACGCATTACATTGTTATTACATGACATTATACTTAGCTGACAATGTTAATATAGTCCTCAGAAGAGATGAAGCAAGGGTAGCCTGCTAGACCAGATTGATAAAACTACAAAATGTACATAGTGTGAAAGTATGGGTGAGTCTGTGCTTACGTGCTTGACAGCATGTAACATTGTGAACGATTTGAGAAGATTCTTGGTCTGAATTAAAATGAGCATTGCCAACACTAAAACTATGGTGAGAATAGACTGCTGCTAATGCTCGATTTGAATGGGATAGTGTCAGTGCAAGATGCCCTAGGTAGCAGGTTCCCCATCCTCTAATTTCCATAACAGATATACGTATTTTATTTGTATGAGAGAGGGTAAAGGACAGGACCTTTCCATATGTATGAAGAACCCCATAAGATCACCTAATTCTATATTTTTACAAGTGCATATTGTGAGAGCATTTCAGTCATCTTTAGAATGGCATTACAGATTACTCAATATAGGCCTACATGTAGGCCACAGTATGGCTTCAGTTCAAATTAAATGGGAATGATTTCTTAGTGTATGTTGAGTAAGAAGACAGAGATTAAAAAAAATGTTTATTTGCAGACAAGTCCTCACCTAGTACTTGTGTCAAAAGTTGAATTAGTTAGCTCAGTAATCATTGAGTACTTAAACTGCTATCAAAACTGACAGCTGATGGACAACATGTACTGTAGGTCTTTTGCCACCCTTACCCATAGGAGAAATATCTATATAGAACAACACTTCTCATATGGTATGAAAGTAAATCATTACCTGGACTCATTTTCTTGATATGCAAGGCACATACATAGTCTGTGCGGAAGAATAGTCGATCATACCCCGCCCCCCCCAAACAAAATGCCACACGACTTTTTTTAACCTTCAAGATTTTGAGTGGTAACAGTAACATAACTCATTCCCACTACACCGTTTTGCATAATATTGTACATGTCCTCAGAATGCTCTACATCAGTGGTTCTCAAACCTTTTGTGTGAAGTACCCCCTGAGAAAATATTGAGCTCTCCGAGTACCACCTTGACAACCAACATTAGAATATCGCAGTAAAGGCCTTCCATATTCACTTTTGCCAGTCAGTACAGGAGAGGTTCATAATGGTATTCCAAGTACCACCAGAGATGTCTCAAGTACCACCAGTGGTACGCGTACCACAGTTTGAGCACCACCGCTCTACATGTTTCAGTTCTATAGTTGTACTGTACAGTACAGTACAGTGCAGTGCAGTGGAGTGCAGTACAGTACAGTAGCATACAGAATGGTGCAGTATAATAAAGTACAGTAGAGTATAGTACAGTACAGTACAGTAGCATACAGTATGGTGCAGTACAGTACAGTAGCATACAGTACGGTGCAGTACAGTAAAGTAAAGTACAGTACAGTACAGTAGCATAAAGTACGGTGGAGTCTAGTTAAGTACAGTACAGTAGCATACAGTACGGTGCAGTCTAGTACAGTACAGTACAGTACAGTACAGTACAGTACAGTACAGTAGCATACTGCACGGTGCAGTAGAGTACAGTACGGTATATCACAGTACAGTACAGTACAGTACAGTACAGTATAGTAGAGTACAGTACAGTACAGTGCAATACAGTAGAGTACAGTATAGTCTTATAGACGTTAGCCCTCCAAAGCCAATAGGATTTCCACACTACTTTAGTAGCCTATGTGAGAGAGGGAAGGCAGGCAGACATGTTTTAAACAGGACCACACCCACAAATAAAAAATAACGAGCAAACAATAAATTAAGTGGTTAGGTAGCCAACATGTCATCTAGATTAAAGCCAAAAGTAGATGGAAAAACAGACATGTTACCATTTTGCTCTTTTAAAACAAAGTATCTGTCAATATACTGTATGTATGGTGTATTGCATTTTGATTATTCATAATTTCCTAAGCATAAATGCCCTTATCACTCCATTGTACACTTAGGACTGCGATATACATATCTGAACATTAATCCGCATACATTTGTCATTTGACAGCTGTCACTGACACTTGATATGTAGGCCTAGGCCTACATGTATTATTGACTTGATTGATATGAATATATTTCAGTTGGACTCCTAGGGTTAAATCATTGAGGGGGTCCTAAGGAAGTAGTAGTAGTTTGTGTGTGTGCGCGCATGTGTAAGTGGGATTAAAATTATTGTTTGCCATCTTTATCTGAAGAGCAGACTGAGTGTCTGAACCTGCTAATGCTAGCATGCTAACATTGGGACAGTTATGTGTGGCCCAGTTCAAGGGTTTATCTCTTCTCCCCTAAATGTTCTAACCACAATTTTCTGTTTGGATGTTATAGATATGACCCACTGCAAATTTTTAAAACTCTTAATGAATGTTGGTTCAATAGCTAAATGCCCAGAAATGAGCTCTCAATTGTAGAGTGATCTCATTCTGACCATGGTTTTTATGATTTTCCTGTTTTTGAATCTAAATAAGACATATATAACATTGTTTTTATGGTAAGTTTTGCACATATTTTCAAAGTTCAGTTTGTATACATCACACACAAATAGGTGGATTGGCCCATAACACCATTATGTCTAGGCAGTACAGCATTTTACTACTATTGGCTGGTTTTGGGCAGCCATCTTGGATTTACCCCATAAAAATGACCTTAATGACATTGAAATTTGGGGCACCCCTTCTGAAATGATGGAGAACACCCTAAGGAAGGTCTACACCGATTTTGGTGCTTCTATCCAGCGCGTAACGATTAGGCCCTTTTTGGACGCTAAGAGACCCAGCTATTACTGAGGACCCCTTTTCAAACCTTTAGCTCTACTGCCTACTTCACCATCACTGAAGCTCCTGTAAGTTTATTATTTTGTCCTCAATTTGTTAATTTGTTAGGACACTGGTACTGTCCCAACCATAAACTGTCAACACCGTCGGGGGTTTTAATAGTATTGTATTACATTAATGTTAATAAATATAATTTTTTTTTCAGAAAAGGTATGAAGCACCCAAGAAACAGAGCGAAAATGAAATGGCTAATGTGAACAAACAATGCATAATATTTAAAAGAGTGTTTTTTTGTCTCACACCGTCAGATGTCACCACCGTCAGATTTTGTTCTGCTCATCATGTTGTTCCATATTTTACTAAATTGTGCTGGTTAATGAAACATAGGCATGTTAGTAATAAATGATACTCTAGCCACCACTGAGGTGCATTTGGAGGTTTTTTTGTCAGAAAACCTGACGGTGGTGACATCTGATGGAGTTCACCAAAAAACACATGTTTTACGTGTTTTTGACATGTTTTAAGAATATGCATACAATAAGTATCTACAGTTATGTTGAATTGTTAAAGTAATTCACTTTAGTAAACATGTGTTTTTACTTCTAATTCTGTCTGCCGCTGTTGACAAAACAAGAAAGAGCCCATTTTATGAAAAATGTTAAACATGGGGAGCTTGGCCAATGCATTCACTGCACAGCCAAGACCTACATATATGATAATACACCTCTATATTTTGGATTTGAACAACTTAAAAGCTGTTTTTACCACATTTTCAACAACCAGTGGCTTACTTCCTAGATAATTTAACTAATGAAGTAAAAACACATGCTCATACTGTGCACACACAAAAATAAAGTGTTTATGCAAGATGCCATTGACTTGAGAGGGCTATTTATTTTGCTAAATGCAGGTACTAATTAGGCCACTTTCACCACTCTCAGATTACTGTCACCACCGTCAGTTCTTAAGTCACCACCGTAAGAAGGAGTTTTGGACATTTTAAAGGAATGTGCTTACAACATTTTCCTTAGGAGTTGTTGAAATATCAAAGTAATAGCCAATTTAAGCCTACACGAATATTTGTGAAATTACAAAAAATTGTTTGTTGTATTTAGGCGTTAAGTAAGCATCGTATGACGGTACATATTTTAAAATTAGAACACATGAAACAGTATTAAAATAGAACAAAAGTGAATTTTCAACATTTAAAGGCATATGTGTGAACCAAAATATACACATAATCACTTAAAAACTCCAGATACATATGCAACCAAATCAATACAATTTTAATAACTTTTAATTGTGTCTGACGGTCTTGACAAAAAACAAGGTATGATCGGAGAAAAGCCTGATTTCTGAAAAAAATACATAATGGGGAGATTGGCCTTGTGCATTTCTGAAAAGCCAAGACCTTAGTCTACGAGGATATACCATATAATTTTGTAATTCACTTTGTTTTTTTCTGTCAACATTACAACCTGTTTTAGCCACTTTCTCAAGAATCAGTGATACGATATCCTAAAATAACTTTTCCTCTTGTTTCTACGTTTGAAAAGAATATAATATTAGCATATTGAGTGGTTTTTGGTGAATTTGTCAACTCCATAAGATTTTGCATGTCAACTCCGTAAGAAAATCTTATGAAGTTGACTCTTACAGAGTTGACAAATAAGCCTACTTTTCATAATAACACATGATTTTCTAACAGAAATAATCTGCTACATCAGCAGTCGCTTAACGACTTGCCAATAAAGTTATTCTAAGCTTTTATTATACAAAATACTGAAATAACCCTTATTTTTATGCATTATGGTGTTGACACATTATGGTTGTGACATAGGTGGTCTTCCTAAAGATGCATTGATAAAATCAAATATTAAATGTGACCTTAACCCTAAAGCGACCGACTGGGGTCATTTATGACCCCGGGCACATATTTTCATACACCATTCCGGCAATTTTCATCAGAAAAACTAGTCCTTCTAGGAGTTTGTCAGTACGTATGTTGTGCATGTTGTGAATGATTTTTGTGAGATTTGGACCATATATGTAGGATTTAGAATCAAAACACCTCTGGGGTCATTTATGACCCCGAGAGGATCCATGAGATACTCAACATTATAATGTCCATTGTTGTTGTAATTTCCAAACTCTGTTTTTTGTATTTTGTGTCTTGGGGCAGGCCATGGTCAGCAGACCTAAAATATTCACAATATGAACATTTATAATATTAAAATATAATATATTATATAAATAAATAGGGCACCCCTGCGATAGCCAACGAAGCATATTGTGAGGGCACCCAGACAGCATTTCCTGTGTTATTGCTCCATATTTGTTGATATAATGGCACAGTGGTCCTAGACACATGATGAGAATATGAAATGGAAGTCATCCTGATGAACAAAGAGGGAGGAAACAAGTCATCAGTGTAGAAATCAATGGCGTTTTTAGAATTTTCCTTATTTTATGGCTATACAAAGGCTGAAGCATCAGTTGAATCATTTCTTTGCTCTAATATATGTGGAAGACACCTTTTCACAGCTACAATGTCCAGAAAAAGTTTTAGAGAAAATTTGAGTATGCATAAGCTTATATGTTTGAGACATGGTTTTGTCTATGTAAATTGCCATATTCTCTGATCTTGTGATTTCATGAACCCAGAAATGTTGAGTACCCTAAAGTTTTATTGCAGAAATGTCATCTATGGGCCTAATGAATAGAATTCAGCTTGGTTTCTCAAAGTTTCACTTTGAGCAATTTCCATAATTAGCATAAATATACTGTATTATTATGGTGAGACCACTACAAGTGAATAGGCTAAAAATTTTAAATGATAGATATCACCATGAAACTTTCTAAGTTGATTACTGATGATGAGAGAAGAAAAAAATGTATTGGATGTTTTTTGTATTTTGATGTTTACATATGTAAATGAGGGTATACATCATATTTAGCATATACGTATGTAAGTTTGACTATTTTTTAGCAAAACAATAAAATGTTCAAATTCATTTTTTTTTGCTTTAGATGAGGGACAAGTATGTGCAAGATGTAAATAAATTTGAATGAACCCCAAAAAATAATTTATATAGTGGTATTTCTATATAAACTCCTTGGGGTCATAAATGACCCCGCTCGGTCAGATTAGTCGCAAAAACAGGCCGGTCGCTTGAGGGTTAACAGAACAGTGTCTCCATGGCATGTATACCAAACAGGAAGTAGTACCAGGCTGCTTAGAGTGTGAGCTGACCACAATAATGGTAGATTTTTTTGTATTTAAAAAAAAATCTTACGGTGTTGACTAAAAGTCCGGACACATGTTCAATAGTTTAAAAAGTATATAAAAAGGTTTATAAAACATTGTACATACATGTAGTTTGATTAATTATCCAAAATACTTGATGACAGTAGCTATGATGTTTGTTATATTTCATTTTAACCAATTATTATGGTATTGTCAAATTCTAAATCTTGCTTTCGGACATGGGGTTTTGAAGGTACTGATGACACACTGCAACGTGTAAAATAAAAAAAATAAAACTATATAAATATGAAATCATATTTTAGTGTACAAAACTTCTTCTTCTATCATTGCAGCTAATTATGTTGCATTTTTTAATTAAATTTTAAGCACAAACATGAGTTTTATCTCCCGGACATGTTTTGTCCCATCTCTCAAGAATCCCTGAGATATTTAAATTCTTCGACTTGAGCCAGTATTGAACCATCAAGGAATTTAAGAGAAACAGAAGAGCCTTGGGTACGTGATGCTGATCTGGTAGGAAACAACATGCAGTATGATTTTTTTTTGTATTCAGTAGTAGGTGGTTGGACTGGAACCAGTGTTGCATGGCATTTTGATCTGGATCTTAGAAACCAACACATTAGGTATATCACAGTATCATCAGCATATAAATGAATATTACAGTCTGAGCAGATTTGAGGAAGGTCATTTATGTATAAGGAAAATAAAAATGGCCTCAAGGAAGAACCCTGAGGGACACCCTTCTCCATTAATACAAACTGAGACAGAGAGCCATGAAGGGAGACACGTTGACGCCTGCCATGGAGATAAGAATTGAACCAGAGAATCGCTTCCTTAGAAAGGCCTATTGCATGTAGTTTGTCTAGAAGCAGGTAATGATTAACCATATCAAAAGCCTTGGAAAGATCAATGAATATGGCACCCATCGACATGTTGTTGCCTAATGCAGATGATACATCATTAGTAAATTTAGTTAGGGCAGTGGTAGTAGAGAAATTAGGTCGGAAGCCAGATTGATATGGATACAAAATAGATGTATCATTAATATATTTGAATAATTGTTTAAATACTAACTTCTCAAACACCTTTGCTACGCTACTAATAATAGAAATGGGCCTATAATTATTGGGATCCTGGGGATCCCCTCCCTTGTGTAGATTTCCACATTGGTGGAACCACACCGGTGGATAACGATAGGTTAAATAAATCGGCTAAAGGAAATGCAAGTACATGAGAGGCAACCTTAATGAACCTGACCTCCAGTCCATCAGGATCCATTCCACTGCCAACCTTTAAGTCGGAAATTGCCTGCTGGACATCTGTAGGATATATTGTCGAGAAATCAAAGGAGCTACCTTGCATTTTACATGAGATTAGATATGAGAAATTAGAGCATTTGGTATTGCAGATGCTGGAGAAATGCTGGTTAAATGCATCAGCAATTGCAGTGGGATCACTAATAACACTGTCATTGAATTACATTTTTATAGGCATGTTTTTAGAGGAATTATGAAGTAAGGAGTTAAGATTTTTCCAGAACTTTTTGGGATTGCTTAAGTTACTAGACAGAGCATTTTTATAATAATTAGATTTAGCGTTCCTTGTTTTAGTTGTACAGATATTTCTTAACTTTTTATAGGTATTGAAATCATCTTCATTTTTTGACTGTCTATACTTCTGCCATGCAATATCCCTCTGCTTAAAGGAGTATATTAGATCAGCGTCAACCCATGGTAAATGATGGCCCTTTACCCTAACTGATATCCAAGGGGCATGTTTATCAATGACTTTAATGACTTCACTATAGAAGAAGTTCCAGGCATCCTCAATGTATGGTATAAGATGAAGCCTGTCCCAATTAATGAAAATAAGTCTTGGATAAAGTTTTCTGCATTTAAGTGTCTCATTTGTCTCTGATAAGCTTGGGAGGTGAGGTAATTTAATATTCCACACACAGTAAATCATAGAGCACTAAAACAGTCTGATAAAACACCAGAGTCAATAATTCTATTGGCATGAGTGACCAGGATCCAGTCCAGTAGAGACTTAGATCTATCAACAACCCGCGTAGGTTCAGATATTAGTTGAGTCAGGTTTAAACTTTCAAAATAATGTTGATTATTTAGTGATGAGTGGTCAAGCCAGTTAATATTAAAATCACCAAGGATAATCATCTCATTAGAGTTGCATACTGAATTGATAGTGTTACCAATACACTGTATTGACTCGGCCACAGAGTTTGGAGGTCTATAAATATTTCCTATAATCAGTTGGTTATTAGTGTGAAAAATAACTTTAACAAAAAGACATTCAAAGTGAACCGGTTTTTCATTTGGGATTACAATATCAAAAAGTAAAGTTGAGGAGACATAGGTAGCAACGCCCCCACCTTGGGAACCTCTGTCAGCTCTGTACAGAACATAACCATCCAGTTTTACTTCCTCATCTGGAATTTCATCGTTCAGCCATGTCTCAGACAGTGTGATGACATTCGGATTATTATACACAAGCCAGGACCTTAACCCTAAAGCGACCGACTGGGGTCATTTATGACCCCGGGCACATATTTTCATACACCATTCCGGCAATTTTCATCAGAAAAACTTGTCCTTCTAGGAGTTTGTCAATACATATGTTGTGCATGCTGTGCATGATTTTTGTGAGATTTGGACCATCTATGTAGGATTTATAATCAAAAAACCTCTGGGGTCATTTATGACCCCGAGAGGATCCATGAGATACTCAACATTATAATGTCCATTGTTGTTGTAATTTTCAAACTCTGATTTTTGTATTTTGTGTCTTTGGGCAGGCCATGGTCAGCAGACCTAAAATATTCACAATATAAACATTTATAGTATTAAAATATAATATATTATATAAATAAATAGGGCACCCCTGCGATAGCCAACGAAGCATATTGTGAGGGCACCCAGGTAGCATTTCCTCTGTTATTGCTCAATATTTGTTGATATCATGGCACAGTGGTCCTAGACACATGATAAGAATATGAAATGGAAGTTATCCTGATGAACAAAGAGGGAGGAAACAAGTAATCAGTGTAGAAATCAATAGCGTTTTTAGAATTTTCCTTATTTTATGGCTATACAAAGGCTGAAGCATCAGTTGAATCATTTCTTTGCTCTAATATATGTGGAAGACACCTTTTCACAGCTACAATGTCCAGAAAAAGTTTCAGAGAAATTTTGAGTGTGCATAAGGTTATATGTTTGAGACATGTTTTTTTCTATGTAAACTACCATATTATCTGATCTTGTGATTTCATTAACCCAGAAATGTTGAGTACCATAAAGTTTTATTGCAGAAATGTCATCTATGGGCCTAATGGATAGAATTTAGCTTGGTTTCTCAAAGTTTCACTTTGAGCAATTTCCATAATTAGCATAAATATACTGTATTATTATGGTGAGACTACTACAAGTGAATAGGCTAAAAAAAATAAATGATAGATATCACCATGAAACTTTCTCAGTTGATTACTGATGATGAGAGAAGAAAAAAATGTATTGGGTGTTTTTTGTATTTTGATGTTTACATATGCAAATGAGGGCATACATTATATTTAGCACATACGTATTTAAGTTTGACAATTTTTTAGCAAAACAATAAAATGTTCAAATTCACATTTTTTTGCTTTAGATGAGGGACAAGTATGTGCAAGATGTAAATAAATTTGAATGAACCACACAAAATAATTTATATAGTGGTATTTCTATATAAACTCCTTGGGGTCATAAATGACCCCGCTCGGTCAGATTAGTCGCAAAAACAGGCCGGTCGCTTGAGGGTTAAGAGATCGACCTTATGTGTGAGACTTCTAATATTAAGATGAACTAGAAATGCATTCTCACAGAAAATGCTGGAAGCGGGCTTGCCTTTTGGGGCAGAGATGAAACAAAGTACTATTGAGAAAACAAAGCTAAAAGAAATCTTGGAAAAACTCCATCCACCCAGTCAGAAGTTATGGGCCAAACAATTCAGCCATCTTGGATTCAGCCATCTTGAAAGTGTTGCAGCTCTGCGTTTTGGGGATATACTAAATGACATAGATGGTATTTTAAGTTGGCTAAGGAACACTGCATATGATATAATTTTGAAAATCAACATGGCTTCGAGCGGGATTAGAACTCACAACCTCCATATCTGTAATCCAACCCCTTTGCCATTGATATTAAATGACATACAATACATGATATTTGAAGTTGGCTAAGGAACACTGCATATGATATCATTTTGAAAATCAACGTGGCTTCGACTGGGGTTCGAACCTCCAACCCCCATATCCCTAATTCAGCACATTTGCCATTCATACTAAATGACATACATGGCATTTTAAGTTGGCCAAGGAACACTGCATATGATATACTTTTGAAAATCAACATGGCTTTGACTGGGATTCGAACCCCCAACCTCCATATCTGTAATCCAGCACATTTGCCATGCATACTAAATGACATACATGGCACTTTAAGTTGGCCAAGGAACACTGCATATGATGTAATTTTGAAAATCAACATGGCTTTGACTGGGTTTCGAACCCCCAATCTCAATATCTGTAATTCAGCACATTTGCCATCCATACTAAATGATATACATGTATGGCATTTTAAGTCGGCCAAGGAACGCTGCATATGATATAATTTAGAAAATCAACATTGCTTCGTGTGGGTTTCGAACCCTCAACCTCCATATCTCTGATGCAGCAGCATGCATTACCACTAAGCCAAGCAGCTAATTGTCATGCATAGTCCAGCAAGACTATATTACATTGCATTGCAGAGCTCAACAATGGACTTCTAGAATGCTTGCTCGCACCTGCTCGTTAAGAATGGAATCTTGAGACAGTGACAGTTGAAATGGAATCCTTCACTGGCTGCACCTGTTGTGATTGACTGAAAGACAGTTAGTATTGAGCCTTTAACAGGGGAGAAAATGAGAATGAGTTTTTTGTCTTTACAACATCGTTGTAAAAAAACTAAAAGGAGTTGGCACGTGTCCTTTTCACAGATCGGAGTCATGCTTGTGATGTCTCTAACAGTCTTTGAATGAAGTTTATAGGTTAAATTTTTCAGGCACAAATGGACCTCCGTGTGGGACATGCGCTGATCTCTTGAAAAATGCACTTTTCGAAAGAATGGGATTCTCCATAGACCCAGGACTGTTTTTTTTACAAACCTGCCATTTAAAAAGTATTGGGAGTTGGGAGATGAAACTTTCACAATTTGGAGACATCCCATAGAGCTCGCTAACAAAGCGTCAACTAAACTTCTAGGTGAAAGTGTTGATGTTTTATGACCGAAAAAGCCTCCTACACTCTAATCTCTAGAGTGGCGGAACCTTGGTTCATGGAGGTTCCACCACTGTTTTCAATGGAGACCCAGGCTTTCACAAAATCGCCAAAAACGGGAAAACGACAAGAGACACGGAGAAGCCTATAACGATACGCGATCTCCAAGCCGAGCCGGTCGTTTTAGTGTTTGAACGGTGTCTCTATCTCGAAAGGCCTAGGAGGAGATCCATTTTCTATTTTACTGCTGCCCTGCACAAGACCAATAATAATAACTAGAAATGCATTCTCACAGAAAATGCTGGAAGCGGGCTTGCCTTTTGGGGCAGAGATGAAACAAAGTACTATTGAGAAAACAAAGCTAAAAGAAATCTTGGAAAAACTCCATCCACCCAGTCAGAAGTTATGGGCCAAACAATTCAGCCATCTTGGATTCAGCCATCTTGAAAGTGTTGTAGCTCTGCGTTTTGGGGATATACTAAATGACATAGATGGTATTTTAAGTTGGCTAAGGAACACTGCATATGATATAATTTTGAAAATCAACATGGCTTCGAGCGGGATTAGAACTCACAACCTCCATATCTGTAATCCAACCCCTTTGCCATTGATATTAAATGACATACAATACATGATATTTGAAGTTGGCTAAGGAACACTGCATATGATATCATTTTGAAAATCAACATGGCTTCGACTGGGGTTCGAACCTCCAACCCCCATATCCCTAATTCAGCACATTTGCCATTCATACTAAATGACATACATGGCATTTTAAGTTGGCCAAGGAACACTGCATATGATATAATTTTGAAAGTCAACATGGCTTTGACTGGGATTCGAACCCCCAACCTCCATATCTGTAATCCAGCACATTTGCCATGCATACTAAATGACATGCATGGCATTTTAACTTGGCCAAGGAACACTGCATATGATGTAATTTTGAAAATCAACATGGCTTTGACTGGGTTTCGAACCCCCAACCTCAATATCTGTAATTCAGCACATTTGCCATACATACTAAATGATATACATGGAATTTTAAGTCGGCCAAGGAACGCTGCATATGATATAATTTAGAAAATCAACATGGCTTTGTGTGGGTTTCGAACCCTCAACCTCCATATCTCTGATGCAGCAGCATGCATTACCACTAAGCCAAGCAGCTAATTATCATGCATAGTCCAGCAAGACTATATTACATTGCATTGCAGAGCTGAACAATAGGCTTCTAGAATGCTTGCTCGCACCTGCTCGTTAAGAATGGAATCTTGAGACAGTGACAGTTGAAATGGAATCCTTCACTGGCTGCACCTGTTGTGATTGACTGAAAGACAGTTAGTATTGAGCCTTTAACAGGGGAGAAAATGAGAATGAGTTTTTTTGTCTTTACAACATCGTTGTAAAAAAACTAAAAGGAGTTGGCACGTGTCCTTTTCACAGATCGGAGTCATGCTTGTGATCTCTCTAACAGTCTTTGAATTAAGTTTATAGGTGAAAGGGTTCAGGCACAAATGGACCTCCGTGTGGGACATGCGCTGATCTCTTGAAAAATGCACTTTTCAAAAGACTGGGATTCTCCATAGAGCCAGGCCTGTTTTTTTTACAAACCTGCCATTTAAAAAGTATTGGGAGTTGGGAGATGAAACTTTCACAATTTGGAGACATCCCATAGAGCTCGCTAACAACGCGTCAACTAAACTTCTAGGTGAAAGTGTTGATGTTTTATGACCGAAAAAGCCTCCTACACTCTAATCTCTAGAGTGGCGGAACCTTGGTTCATGGAGGTTCCACCACTGTTTCCAATGGGGACCCAGGCTTTCACTAAATCGCCAAAAACGGGAAAACGACAAGAGACACGGAGAAGCCTATAACGAAACGCGATCTCCAAGCCGAGCCGGTCGTTTTAGTGTTTGAACGGTGTCTCTATCTCGAAAGGCCTAGGAGGAGATCCATTTTCTATTTTTACTGTCCCTGTACAAGAGAACCAATAATAATAAATAAACAGGACTTAGAGATTACTATAATCGGGCCTTGCTCTGCAAGAGCTCTGCTCTTGCTCCGCAAGCCCGCTTAATAACTAAACAGGACTTAGAGATTACTATAAACGGGCCTTGCTCTGCAAGGGCCATGCTCTGCATGGTCCTTGCTCCGCAAGCCCGCTTAATTACAAATAGGCCTTTACCCATGTTGACTATTCAGGGATAATGAAAAAGAGTGAACGGCGCTGGTGTACATATGGGGAGGAAGAGAACACACTCGCGCACGCACACGCACCCGCACACGCCCACGCCCCCCCCCCCCCACACACACACACACACACACACACACACACACACACACACACACACGACAACACAAATACCAACATAATGGGCCATGGCATCAGAAAATGCAGGATGCCTTCAGGTGCTGCCCACTAATAACTATTATGAAATGAAGTGGCTGAAACTAAGCATTACAGTCTTACACTTTTATTGTCCTAGTTTCATATAATATGCTCTCCACAAGCTAAGCTAAGCGTGGTCCTATATTTGTCTAGGTACAAAATTAGAGTAAATGAGCTAGCCCCCGTTGCCAATAGTCAAAAAATAGCACAACTTTTTGAAAATATGTTCAGGGCAGTGTATATACATACATATGTGTCAACTAGGGCCGTCAAAACTAATCGATGCGTCAAAGGATCGCGATCCAGGGCATTGACGATTCAGCATCGATTCGGCCACAAGCCGGATCGATCCTGTGTATTAATACATTTAAAATAATCATACCCGCACCTCCCATTTTGCCTCTCCGCCCTCCCTGTCTTTTCTTTCAATTTCGGTTGCGCGTGCATCACTACATCCAAAGGGTTGGTGCTGCCCACTCTCTCTCTCTCTTCATCAACCTCTAACCTACTCCGTGTCTTGTTCTCCGTTCTCCCAATACTCAACGTCTTTGAAAGCGTGACATTAAATCGGCATTGCGCGTCATATATTTGAAACAAATAGGCTATGGGGACAGCACCGCTCGTCCTTTTAAATCAGCGTAGATCAATGATATTCATAGACCATGCTCTACACATTAATTTCACATAGGCCTACCTCTAACCTATTCCGTGTCTCGTTCTCCGTTCTCAATAATCATCGTCTTTGAAAGCGTGCCATTAAATCGGCATTCCGCGTCATACACGTTTGAAACAAATAGGGGACAGCACCGCTCGTGCTTATAAATCGACGTGGATCAATGACCATATTCATAGACTGTGCCCTACATCGCATGACATGCACCTATGATTGATTATGCAAAAAAGCTTCTGGAATCTTTGTCTTGGAGCACTTTTGTGTTCCCACCAATGTCAAAATCAAAGTTTCGCCCTTGGTGCCCATGCTTTTCAATGATGGGTGACATGTTTAATTTCCCCCGTTGTAAACGAATGGGATAACACGGCTTGGTTTCATTTTTCGAGTCGATCACACATGTAATAATTCGCAGGCGTTTTACTGCCATCTGGTTACTTTTCTTATAGCATCCATCTTAGGTCGAGAAACTGGCACCAAATATTTGCAAATTAAGATACCAACCTCCGAGACACTGAATAATAACACAAAGTAGCCTAGACCCATGCGTTTACAAAATATATATAGGCCTATTGTCCTTGATTTCCCTCGGGATTAATAAATGATAGCCTAAAACAGGTGATGCTGTTCATCACACGGTTCAGTTAAAACCCGCGCTCGTGTTTGCATTACAACTAGAGCTAAAATGCCACTTACGCCCCTCTGGCTCTAAGCCCTCGAAATGTAACCTCTAGCGCAGTTTTGCCGGTAGGAGGGGGGCGAGACTAACGAATGGCTGAAGTCAGGTCAGGTGTCTATACTGGTCGCGACGTGAAGGCATGCGGCAGTCAAATATTTGTTTGCATGGATCTACGTTGATTAAATCAAACAAGCTTCGTTGAAATAAGACAACTTCAGGTAAGACAATAATGGGTTAAGCGCCAAGGTAGGCTTTGTAGGTTTTTTGTATTATGCGTTGTTCCCCCATGAATCCTTTTTAACGCATTGGTGCAGCAACCAACTTTGGCAAATCGCATTGAACTAACAAGCTTGTGAAATGCACGTATGTGGTGGTTAGCCCTGCGCAGTGGCTATTCAGCAGATAGGCTAGGCTACATATTCTGGGCCAGTGTGTAGGCTATATCGCCTACAGTAGGTTGCCGATTTCAGGACATAGTCAAGTAGGGCCCAAGTTATTTGACAACTGTTCAGTTCCTCCCTCCCGCCCCGACCCCTAAACATTTTACCTAGCTGCTCCCGAAAAATTGCCCCTTTCGTGGCATGCAGCATCTAAAGTTTGACAATCCTTCATCACATTAATTGAATAGCCAATATGCACGCAGTGATCCCCGACCGTTTCCACGTCTCCCCAAGTTTCAACCTTGCCACAGCGGAACCATAGCCTATCGACGAGAAGGCTGGCTGTTTAAAATGAATCTGTTTCGGACAAGGATGGGGCCGTGCGTCTTGGTCGTGACAGTTGTCTTGGATATGGAGGAGGTATAGAATGTGTTAGTAATCTATGGGAGGAGGGCATTGAGGTCGATTTGGATAAGGTGGTTGACAAACGAATTACTGTTGGCTGCGGTTGCGCCCACACAGTCGCCTCTTTCTTTTTCTTTATTTGCACATTACAATAATATTAATGCTTGAGCTCAGCCCTAGTGGGGTGCGAATGTTGTGAACAATAACAGACAATTAGGCTAGACGTTTGTAACATCAAGCATAGCGTATGGGTAGAGGACCTCGACATAACCCGTCACAAACTTGTGCTCCGTCCCTGCGCATCGCAATGCATCGTTGAATCGGGTCGGATCGGATCGAATCAAATCGTTACCCTCCGGATCGTAATTGGATTGAATCGTGAGATCATTGACGATCCACACCACTAGTGTCAATCCACACAAAGGTTAAATTAATAAAAAGATACTGTCAGAAAAATAACCACACACACACACACACACACACACACACACACACACACACACACACACACACACACACACACACACACACACACACACACACACACTTAATTAAGTTGGCTGGGTAGACTAAATGACAGCAGCATGGGCCTACTCGGTAGAAATAACGGGTTTGCTTCTAGAGGGAGCTCTAATACACTAAATTAAGACGATGGACAACACAAAGCATAAGACGTTCAAGCACTGATATGAGTATTGATTCCACAGTCACATCAACGTGTGAAGTGGTATCAAATAGCAAACAAAAGAGGAAAAAGGAAATAAAGCCTCGTTACTTAGGAGGCATTTGAGTTCACTTCAAAACAATTAGACGGGCCGTAGCCTACATGCAAATAAAAGTGGAAAAATAAATAAATGGCAGTAGCCTCGCTACTTGGGGAGCATTTGAGTTCACTTCAAAACAATTAGACGGGCCGTAGCCTACAAGTTGCAAAACACAGCATCGCTGTCAAATCAGTTCAGGTTCATTTGCGCGTCATATTCAGGTTCACGATCGTGCCACAGGGCTACAACTCCAGGAAAGAACTGTCCAACATAAAGACACTACCAGTTGGGATTGTTACCTCTGGCAAGTGTGATACATTAGGTGGGAAAAAAGAGAGGGGGAAAAAAGTTTATATCCAGTGTATCCAACTGAGAATAGGCTTTGGAAAGAGGTAGCCGCGCTATTTCAGGAAAAATAATAAATAAGTTTGCATCAGTAAACTGTGTCCATGTCGCAAGTACGGTCGAACCACAAGGTTGTTATCAACACAGTTCAAGTTACCTCATGATGAGTCTGTTGACATTCTGGAGTAAGCCTCATGGCCTCGAATAAAGACCTCAGCATCCCGTGGGTTTTTGAAGTGGACTTTCTTGCCATCAACAATGATCCTCAGCGTGGCAGGAAAAAGAAGAGAGTATTCCATTGCTTTTGCGCGCAGTTTTTTCTTCACGTCGTCAAATGTTTTTCGTTTCTGAAGGACGCCATGGCTGTAGTCAGGGTGGATGAGGACCTCTGTGTTTTGACAGATGAGATTTCTCTCGAGCGAGCTGCAGGATCAGCTGTTTATCTTGAAGACTGAGACGTTTTACCATTATCGGTCTAGGTGGACTAGGTGGTCCGCGATTTGGAGCAGTTTATGTCGGAGGTGTGTTGGGAGAACGGTGGGCATACTCAATCACAGGTAAGGTTGGGAAGTTTTCTTTCCCCAGGAGTAGAGGGATAAGGTCTTTCATGAAGCCGTGGATGTTCTGACCCTCTGCCTTTTCCGGAACATGCAGAAAGCGCAAGGCCTGCTGCGATTCTCCGCTTCCTCCAGTTTATCGCGCAGGTAATTATTTTCGCCGACTAGTGATTTGACCTGATTTTGCAGATCAGTCAAGTTATCCTTGTTGCAGCTGACTCTTTGTTCCAATTGTGATACGTGGTCACCAAGAGTAGTCATCGAGCCTTGGATCGTTTGTAGGCTCGACTGAATAGTGTCCATTCTGGTATCAATGTGTGAAAACATTTCCTGTTTCATTTGCTGGATATTGTCCATTCTGGTATTGATAAGGGAAAACATTTCCTGTTTCATTTGCTGCAGTGCATCCCAAATTGTTTGATTGGAAACTGACGAGACATCCATGGCGAGGTCAGGGCCAGCGTGTGCTCATAGGCCTTCGAGACAAAACTGGCGTATCTTTGCCTCACGAAGAGTTTCTTTGAGACAACTTTAAGTCCACTTTAAAATCCACTTGAGTTGGAAAAGGCAGGCTGTAGATTTAACGCATGAAGGATTGTAATATTTAGTGGACAGCACCTGACGCGCACATCACTCACAACGCCATCTTGTTCTCCTGATTACAATAATGCTCATGCTGTCTGGGTGTGTGTGTGTGTGGGGGGGGGACCTGTGTATGAGTAGTGTCCGGGTGTATGTCTTCATGTGTAAGTTTGTGTCTGTGTGTCCATATGTGTGTGTGTGTGTG